>NW_027108625.1:729098-736316 GCF_000696795.3 Halyomorpha halys | reverse complement strand
GAAGTGATTAACCTCAAAAAATTTTAAAAGAATTGACTCACCAGACTTCCTAGAGAGATAATTCAGCAATTTTAATGATAACATCGACTGACGGGAAGTGCCATTTTATAGGATCGATTTTTCATTTTTTTTATGATATTAACTAAAACTGCTTTAACAATTTTGATTAAATTTAGTATATCAATGTACCACTTAATAGAATCGATTTTCTCAAAAACTGCTCTATTTTGGTTAAATCCAATACATTAATGTTTCGTCTTTAATTTATGTTGGTATTATTCTCAATATGATTCGGACGGAATGAACTGAAACCTTCCCAACTTTCTTGATTGCATTGAAGTTTAATTATCTTTGTCTAACTGTTGTATTTTTATTGTAGGAAGATAGTCTGGGAGGCGGTCAATAAAGATTTTAAAATAGTAAAATAAAACTGTTTATTGCTAACCAATGTTTCGCCCCACTTTGCAGATCTTCGTCAGGGCTGTCAGATTAAAAAACAGCGAACGATGTTGTTTTATTGAACGCCATCCGGACTATCTTCCTACGGTAAACTATCTTCTTCCAATGCTGATTTTTGGTAGACCAAAATTATATTCCTTATTCCTACCACGAAAAACTCTACAATCAAATTTTTATAGCAACAGAAAAATAAAAATTTATTGTTCATAATTTTGCCTTTCCTGATATTAATACTTTTTTTTTTAAATCACAAAAATAGCAATATCTTCAAAACTAGTACACTAGTTCACTAAAAATTTGGGAAAGTTTGTAGAATGGTATGTTTTTCAGTTTCGGCATGAATATTCTCTCCAAAAAGGAATTAGGAAGCAAAAGAATATTATCCTTATTACCAGAGGTAGTTCTTAGCTGATAATGTAAAATGTATTTTTTTTTTTTTAAATTCTGGTTTCCACTTATGTAATCTTCTATTTTTCTATCATAATGTATCAGGTGCCTGTTGAAGAGATTCGATGCTTAGGACTCCATCTTGACTTACTTACAAGAGACTTACTTGGAATCCATATACAAAACTGAAACGACAAGAAACTGCTCGTAGATTTCGATTGCTACAACACCTACTTGACAAACCCTCTAAACGTCTTTACAAAAAATTATTATACACTATGATAATCAGACCAACTTGGACATTTGGAATTGAGCTCTGGGGCTCTACCAAACCATCAAATTCCTCCCACATCCAATCCTTACAATCCAAAATCCTTCGTAAAATCCTCAATGCTCCTTACTTTGGCACAAATAAAATCATACATAAAGACCTAAATGTTCCTTATGTAACCGATCTAGCCCGAACCAGATATCACTCCTTCCATTTTAAAATCTCTAACCACTCATACCCCTTAGTTTCTAATCTTGCATACTCTTCCATTCCTGACAATCCTCCGAGGCGCTTGAAAAGAAGATGGCCACGAGACCAGCTAATGTAAAATGTCATTAGAGTGCTACCAATGGGTAGTTTATCTACACGCCTGTAACTCTCCAATTTAACTTAGATCAGATTTACTAAATGTACAGTTGTAAATAGCAATAAATAAATATTTAATTTTTTTTTTTTTTGATATTATAAAATGATTAATTCAAATAATAAGAAATCAGATAACATTTGTAGCGTTTTTTTCTTCACCTTTATTTTTATATATTTTACAAGATACGAGATATTGAATTGAAATATTGTCTTCATTGCTCTACCGTCCATAACCATGAAACACGAGAAAGCCACCAAGGCGCGGACAGACTCTCCTGGTTCCCGGATTCCAGCACAATAAATCCAACCGACCGAGAAGGAATCTAATTCTCCAGCCGTGAAACGAGAGCTGGAGGCTGGCAGGCAAGACAAAGGTGCAATATTGTGTTACCTGCTTTATCTAGCCCCTAATGACTTCACGACTTGCTAAGTCTAAATACTTAAAAGGACTTTGAAGCCTGATACTGTAAGCTGGTCCCTTTGCTCTCGAGTCGATAAGGTGGCCATCCATATGGCAAACACCTGGGACTTACTGGATTGAAGGTTTTTTTTTAAGTCAGTCTCATTTCCTTATGAAATATTTGTTACAATTTTTAACCATATATAAGAAGCATTTATACTAATCTGAAGATGGAAAAGAAAGTTTCACCGATTCATTGGCGTGTATTGGTTGTGCATTATTTTCATTTTAGAAAAACTAGGAACTGGATAGTGAGTAAAAATCTCAAAACGTTCGAATGTCCATATAAAAAAAATAATGAAGAGGGCTAATTCTTCCAGAAAAAGAGAAGAAAAAATAATAACAAGGTACTAATAAAACATTTTGAACTATGAAGAGAAAACTTGTAACTTATAATTTATAATAAAAATTGTATCGTTCAATAAAAAAAAAAGAGCACTGCTTATTTATTTTATCATAGTGTGTTTATTGCTAACCGTTAAATGATATGAGAAGAAGTTCAGAGAAGAAGGAGGGGGGGGGGGAGAGGACCTCCTGAGGTGAGGTCAGGAGTTAAGAAATGGTACTTATTTAATTTTTATAATGTCTCGGTTTCAGACTATCTTTAGGGCTAAGTAAAAATAAGATGAAATCCAAGGGAGAACAGATTCTTGAACAACGTTTGTTCAAGGAGGTGATTGTTTATATTCACGCTTGACCGCCACATTTCTCCCCAACTTTAGGTGCCTGAGATCCCCGAACCACTATAAACTCACGGTTGTAGTAAAAGAATAAATAATTATCTGCCACAGTCGGGATTGAACCCTGCACCTCGGAATTAGTAGCAGAGCACCTTATTACTGAGCCACTCCACACCCTAAACAATGAAAAAAAAAATTAAAATCCGGAGAAATGTAAGAAAGAAAACGATATATCGATGGCTAACTTCACGGTGGTCCTAAGAACATTTCCACAAGCTTTACGAAACATATAATTAAAAGTTGTATTTAATTAAGAAAAATTAAGTATAAAGTTGTAATTTTTCTTTGAGAGCCTTTAATTAAAAAGCTTGAAAATGTGTAAGAAAGATAAAATAAAGTACTAACAGTTGTTATAAAATATCATATTATTTAGCTTTATATCCACTTTGACTAACAATAATGTTACTGTTAGATTTATTAACTTTTTTGGCTACTTACTCCATATATTTTTATACTTATTACGGTGTCAGAATTATTACTTCTTTATATTTTTGTCCTTTAATTGTGTTATTATACTAATATGTTTTCAAGCTTTGCATTGTATGTTTTATATTGTACTCAGGCCTGAAGAGGAATAGAAAATCAGGCTGAGATATTGGCAAAATAAAATACATGAATCATTTATTAGTATTGTACACTTTAGACCACACTCCACAATTATATTCTTCTATATCTATTGCGATAGTGAAAAATTTCGAATTCGAGTTTTCGACTAAAATACACGTTTAGAGTCCCTACTAGACTAAAAACCTAGTCCCACAAAATTTTCTGCGTTTCTGTCTGTGCACTAGGTAAAATAAAAAAGTAAGAAACTGAAATTTAATTTAATTTTAATATATCTGATGTGTGACAGTTACTTTATCGATAAAATCCACAGACTGAAAATTCCAATTTATAGATTCGATTTTCTCCATAACAGCTAAAACATTTTGACTAAAATCGGTGAATTAATGAGCAATTAAGTGGCCATTAATACCTGATAGATTTTTTCCTCATTGGATTATTATAACAGGACTTTATTTAAAATTTATTTAATGTAATTTACAACTGTACAAAAGAATAAATACAATAAGTAATTAAGTGGAATGTTTTATTTACACTTGAATATCTTGGGAAGAAACCACCCATTGGTGGTACTTCAAGCATATATTTAAATTAAAGGGTCCCGTGGCCATCTTCTTTTCAGACGCCTTGGAGGATTATAAGGGATTGTAAAGGATGAGAGATTAAGAACTAATGGGTTAGGATGGGTAAGGAATTTGGAATGAAAAGACGCATATCTGTTTTGGGCCAAATCTGTAACGAATGGGATGTTAAGGACTTTATGGATGAGTTTATTTGTAATGTAATAAGGAGCATGAAGAGTTTTACGTAGGGTTTTGGTTTGTAAGGATTGGATGCGGGAGGAATTTAATGGTTTGGTAGATGCTGAAAAAATAAATAATCTAATTTGAACTAGAAATTCCAAGACCGCACCATAACTGCAACGTAATATTTTGTTAAACTTTTCTATTTATATTATTATGAAGCAAAATTTATAATTGTTATTCCTATCTGGAGAATCCATAGAATACGAACTATTATATAAACAGAAAAATAAAATTTTTTTTTTTGTTTTTCAAAAATCAAAAAATATTGATAATTTCAACACGAGCTCACTGACCTACACAAACTTGGGTGTAAGTTAATATAAGTGAAATTTTTGTGATGCCCAAAATGCACCAGAATTTTATTTTTTTTTAAATAGCTATATTTTCAGATGACGGACCCAGCAAAAATAAATTTTCGGAATAAATTTCTTAGGCAATAATTTCAAGCATCATATCAAGATAAAAAATCTTATCTTGCTATGATAATATTGGTATAGATAATGAAAGAAAAATCCTAGTTTTTTCTAAAATTGAAAAAAAACTACTTATTCATCATTAGTTTATTTAATACAATATTAACATAATAAAAATTTATAATAAAACAACATTATAATTATTAATGTCTATAATTAATGATAAATATTTTGTCTGTTCACAGGTGAGGACAAATTTTTTTTTAATATGGAATTTGAACAATGGTAAGTACAGAATTATCAATTCTTGATCTAAAAAATAGCCTACTTATTTATTTTAAAAGGTTTGAACAAAAAACTAGTTATCAATTGTTATTCTGATAATAAAACTTGCTATTAATAGTACTATTCGTATTTTAATAATTTGTGAAAATATCAGCCAAGTATACCAGTGTTACTTCCTTACTATTTCTGTTGAGTGAATGTAATTATGTTTAGGCTTTAAGGTTATATTTATTTATTTATATTTGTAATTTGAGAAAATTTTCAACATAAAAAATATATTCATGTCATGGGAAATACTTTTGAATATTTTAAAGAGAAAATTCACTTATCTGACATCTGTCATCTCGATATGAACTCGTACAATTAATGAAAATTTTATCGAAGTCGGATAAAAAATTATTGGTGTTTTGGCCAATACCTGAATTAGACTAAAGGCAGACACGGGACCACATTACAAGTACTTCATCGATGTCTAAAACGCGAAATGGGAGCGAAGCTTTTCGGTTCTTAACATATCGTACATTCACTTACCGAAATATGGAATTAGTTTTATCAAAATAAACAAACGTTTTTAGGACCTCTGAGTCGAAATAATCAAGTTTCCCAAACGGTCTGTCTGTGAACAGTCTGGCTCAAAATAGAAAAAAATTTTGAAATTGAAATTTCAGATTTAAGATGGAGAATATACCTTGAATGTTACAGCATTTTTAATCCTTTTAACATTTTTTGAGTTAAATCACTTCCATTTTTGAATGAATTATTTATTATGTATTCATGATATTGTACAACGTTTCGGGACCACTGTCCCATATTCATGCACTATAAAAACCTATAACAATAATAAAACTAACATAACACCAATCTTCATCCTTATATATTTCAATTTATAAAATAATAATCACCTCTTGATTTCATATGGGAAATCATATCAACCATTTGTGCATCTTTACTTCTCTCTGGCACAGCCATCATTCTACATTTCTTACTACCTCTTTGGACCTTATCCATGGTTAATGATGGCTGTGCCAGAAAGAGAAGTAAAGATGCACAAATGGTTGACATGATTTCCCATATGAAATCAAGAGGTGATTATTATTGTATAAATTGAAATATATAAGGATGAAGATTGGTGTTATGTTAGTTTTATTATTGTTATAGGTTTTTATAGTGCATGAATATGGGAAAGTGGTCCCGAAACGTTGTACAATATCATGAATAAATAATAAATAATTCATTCAAAAATTGAAGTGATTAACCTCAAAAAATTTTAAAAGAATTGACTCACCAGACTTCCTAGAGAGATAATTCAGCAATTTTAATGATAACATCGACTGACGGGAAGTGCCATTTTATAGGATCGATTTTTCATTTTTTTTATGATATTAACTAAAACTGCTTTAACAATTTTGATTAAATTTAGTATATCAATGTACCACTTAATAGAATCGATTTTCTCAAAAACTGCTCTATTTTGGTTAAATCCAATACATTAATGTTTCGTCTTTAATTTATGTTGGTATTATTCTCAATATGATTCGGACGGAATGAACTGAAACCTTCCCAACTTTCTTGATTGCATTGAAGTTTAATTATCTTTGTCTAACTGTTGTATTTTTATTGTAGGAAGATAGTCTGGGAGGCGGTCAATAAAGATTTTAAAATAGTAAAATAAAACTGTTTATTGCTAACCAATGTTTCGCCCCACTTTGCAGATCTTCGTCAGGGCTGTCAGATTAAAAAACAGCGAACGATGTTGTTTTATTGAACGCCATCCGGACTATCTTCCTACGGTAAACTATCTTCTTCCAATGCTGATTTTTGGTAGACCAAAATTATATTCCTTATTCCTACCACGAAAAACTCTACAATCAAATTTTTATAGCAACAGAAAAATAAAAATTTATTGTTCATAATTTTGCCTTTCCTGATATTAATACTTTTTTTTTTAAATCACAAAAATAGCAATATCTTCAAAACTAGTACACTAGTTCACTAAAAATTTGGGAAAGTTTGTAGAATGGTATGTTTTTCAGTTTCGGCATGAATATTCTCTCCAAAAAGGAATTAGGAAGCAAAAGAATATTATCCTTATTACCAGAGGTAGTTCTTAGCTGATAATGTAAAATGTATTTTTTTTTTTTTAAATTCTGGTTTCCACTTATGTAATCTTCTATTTTTCTATCATAATGTATCAGGTGCCTGTTGAAGAGATTCGATGCTTAGGACTCCATCTTGACTTACTTACAAGAGACTTACTTGGAATCCATATACAAAACTGAAACGACAAGAAACTGCTCGTAGATTTCGATTGCTACAACACCTACTTGACAAACCCTCTAAACGTCTTTACAAAAAATTATTATACACTATGATAATCAGACCAACTTGGACATTTGGAATTGAGCTCTGGGGCTCTACCAAACCATCAAATTCCTCCCACATCCAATCCTTACAATCCAAAATCCTT
>NW_027108625.1:728482-729048 GCF_000696795.3 Halyomorpha halys | reverse complement strand
GAATTGAGCTCTGGGGCTCTACCAAACCATCAAATTCCTCCCACATCCAATCCTTACAATCCAAAATCCTTGATGCTCCTTATTACGTTACAAATCAACTCATCTACACAAACCTTAACATCCCATTCGCTGCAGATTTTGCCGAAAACAGATATGCGTCTTTTCATTCCAAACTCCTTAACCATCCTAACCCATTAGCTCTTAATCTCTTATCCTTATCAATCCCTGATAATCCTCCGAGGCGTCTGAAAAGAAGATGGCCACAGAACCTTCTAATTTAAATTAATGCTTGAATACCACCATTGGGTAGTTACCTTCCCAAGATTTTCAAGTATAAATCAAACATTCCACTTATTTACTTATTGTATTTATTATTTTGTACAGTTGTAAATTATATTAAATAATTAAATAAATGTATAAGGTGGTGAAATGATATTTATTCCTATTTTCGAGAGTTAAAGCTTTGAGTTAGAAAGTGGTCCCGAAACTTTGTACAATATCATGAATAAATAATAAATAATTCATTCAAAAATTGAAGTGATTAACCTCAAAAAATTTTAAAAGAA
>NW_027108625.1:717160-728405 GCF_000696795.3 Halyomorpha halys | reverse complement strand
TATCAATAAAAATAAAATTAATCAATATGCTTAAGCTACACTGCTACTCAACCATTACATCGTGCTGCGCCGTGACTCTTCAAAAATTCGTCTGCACACAACTCGCAACGAACAAACCCAAAACATTCCTCAGACATGATTCCATATGCCATAACTGTAGATAATTAAGACGTAAAGCGAGCCGGCGTTTACGACGCTCTCTGGCGGAGACTAATGACTCAGCTGGGTGGCGGAGGAGATAAAGCAAACTCTAAAGCCAACTCAAATCCATTTATCGCACTCTCTTCCGAAGATACCATCTCCAACTCCAAGCAATTATGGACAGGTAAGCATAAAACGGTACATTATTCTTTATTTGTCTTGTTCTTTTTTGTTGAGAAGCATAACAATTATTTTATTACTATAAGCCATAAATGGTTTTGTGTTTTGTTTTTTTTCAGATCTTCTGTAACAGTAAAACACATGAATTTTCTTCCTAAGTACGTAATATATATTGAACAATGGTAATTAAAGGTTAGCACCCTCAACCGTCCGTTTCAACTTTAGACAGCAGCCGGACTTGAACCCGAAAATCTGAGTTAGATGTCCAGTGCTCTACACTCTTACGTACCCCACTACCTCATTTTTACTATGTTTCCTTATAATTACTTCGTTTCTTTTCTAAACCACAATTTCGATAAACTTAACAACGCTGAACACCAGAACAGTTGGACCGGGTAAATTTGACCCGAAAATAATTTATTTGCTTTTTTGCCCTATTTAATAAAGTTTTAGGAAAATTAAACTAATAAAATATTTATGACTAAAACTATTGGAGCTAATTTAAAAAAAAAATTACAAAATATAAAAATATAAATTGCAATAAAATAGCAGAAAGATGATTAATAATTTATTATGTAAAATGTTAGAAGTATATTCCTAAATCTTTATTAATTGTAATTATTTTAGCCTATATAAAAAATTAGAAATAATGATTTACAATAAAATTAATAAATAATTTATTGTGACAGACGTAAAAACATTGATTTTCTTTTTGAAGAACACTTTGTGAAAAAAACATAAATTACAAGATATTAGAAAATAATTTTTTTATAAGCAAGCACAATATATTAAAAGACTTATAAACAACAATTAATAATATTAGCAAAATCGAATAAAATTTTAACTTAAATATTTTTTTTACTAACAGATAGTATCGGAATAAATACAAACCAATAAATATATAAATAAACATAACAGAATATATTCAAGAAAATAGCAAACAAAAGTTTGTTAGAATCTACAAAACTAGAAAATATCAAACATATTTTATAATATTCTTCCTCAAAACAGTAAAAGAAAACTCCATCAAGAAAGTGCATAACTCGTAAGGCAAGTTCAATGTGAACCGAAAATAACTTAGTTATATTTTTGCTATTGCTTAATAATATATATTTATTAATGAAATTATATATATACACATATTATTATTGTCATATATATATATATATATATATATATATATATATATATATAAAAAAAAAACTAGTCATATAAATTGCAATAAAAAATATAATACTAATTTTTTTTTTATTCATAGATATTACAATCTGCCACACAGTTGTGGGCAATAGGTAATAGTGATAAAAGAACCAGCCCATTTGTACTAAAATAAGGATGGAAAATAAATAAATAAATGAAAGAAAAAAAAGTGCATACAAATAAATAAAATATCTCTTAAAATATATACAAACAGAAGGATAAAAAAAATTAACATAATCAAAATATGTGCATGAAAAAATAAATAAATAAAATACAATAATAATAAAAATAAAATAATCTCTAATCACAGTTATACTCTTATAGAAATATTTACATAATCGACCTGAGGATCCCTGAGCCCACTCTATCCCCCACGTGTGAGGGGTAGAGCAGAGCTCAAGAGATCCCTCTCGCCGCATCACTGGTAATGAGCCAGTGGAGGCTGAACAAGTGCACTAAAGCCACAAAAACTCAACTAGAGTGGAGAATCTGACTACTGCCAGAACTTTTATTGTCTATTATTATTTTACTATAAGTCTCTTGGCCACTGCCGTTTCAAGCTTCGAGGTGGATTGTATGGATGGATGGAACTAGATGAGGATTGGACCCAAGGATTAGGATGGTTAGAAAGGTTTATATTGAATTTTGAAAATTTGATTGGTATGAGGTCAAGAACAAAAGGGATATATAGGTCATAGTGTAGTGTTTTGCTGAAAACGTAATAGGGTGCATTAACTATGGTTCAAAGGATTTCGGATTGAAAGGATTTGATACGTTTTATGTTCGACGGTTTAGAAGTATACGATTTTTTATTAATTTATTTGTAATGACATGAATTTGGTTTTTATGCTTCCAGAAATATTACCATACAGTCTTAATAATATATCTGTATATATTAAAAAGTGATATTAATGAAATAAAAAACAAGTATTAATATATATGTAAAATATATATAAGAGGAATATGGAATTTATTTGCTCGAGAAATTGCTTTATCAATACAAATATGATTTAATGTGCAGATTTATTCGTTTATATCCACCTATTGAATCAAAAGCGAACAAGTTAGCGAATTGATGAGACCGAAATTCCACCTGGTGAATCCCTGTTAGGCTTAATGAATTTTCGTTGAACTGGCTTCGATTTGAAAGACAGCCACATCCCGTGATGGGCAGTACCATTCGATTCTATATCCCTATGCATCTCTACAGTATCAATTGCCTGAGCAATACAATATTCAATCCGGTTGTAAATTTGTTAGAATTAATGTATGTTTACTTGTAATGTTTAAAATTATATTAATATAATAATTATATACGGGCATGTAATTATTAGACTATAGGTAAGTGTAATTCAAACACCAATCGAAAAACATGAGCTTTTGAAGAGCCTTTTAGGATTTTGAATTTTTAAACTAAAATTTATACTTTTTATTCACTATATAAATTATGTTAAGATGGGCTGATAGCAGTTTATAATGAGAGAAAAACTTCAAACAAACTAAATTAAAAGTACTTTATTGGAAGTTTTTTAAAGTACTGCATTTTATCCCTGTTTGACTGCTTCAATGAGAACGAGATCAAGGTTGTATTAAAGAACATCTAATTTAACATGTATGTTAAGAGTTTAGTTAAAACTATTAAACTCTCACTAAGTCAACTTTAGTGAAATATTTGCTACGCGTACAATTCATGAAGGGGGTTTCTAGAACAACAGTTGATTTTTTCAAAATCATGCTAAACCATCAGATTTATCTCCAATTCCGAGTACCCAATTTATGAGCCTGGGTAGCTCCATAATCCACAGGGTTGACTCACAGCAGTAAATATTAATTAGAACTGTAGTCCTTGGAGTTTGTAGCATAATCACAATCAAATGCCACAGGGCTCCTCATCTAAAGTGTATACTTACCTTAAGTGCGTAACCATGATTACTACCTTTTTGTTTTGTTTTTCGTGTACGGCCACATTGTTTTTGGCCAATATATGCTATTGTAATATTACAATTACACTTTATCATTGTTCTAAATGGGTCGAGTCTCAATTATTTTTATTTCATTCCAAGTTTCGCAATACTTTTTATTTCTGTTCACATATTATACGACGTTAAAAGTTGTATTTCTGTTGAAAAATCGGATTCGAAATTTTTCATGATCTTAATACTCTTGTAACTGAATGTTAAAATAAGAGAATAGCAAATACTGTAATACTAAAAATTCAAAATTAATTGGTACGTTATGTGAGTCAACCATTGAACTAAGTCTGACTTTAATAATGATTTAATTTGTCATGTCATTGCTTTGCTTATTTTTTTTTTTGTTTTACGTAATACTTTAATATTGATGAGTGTGCCCATAATATTATCATTACAGCCTGCCCTTAGCTTATGCTTATTACCCAACAAGATCCATTCTTCTCGACAAACACGACACATAGCGCACTGACATTTCATTACTGACACAATGGGAACGTATTTCCTAACTGCCCTTGATCTTATTTACAGAATCAGAAATAAATTACTAACTCCCGCTACGGATATTACCAGTACATTCCTCTTGGACACCCCGAGGCCGCTGGTTGCCTCCTGTACCAGACCTTTTGCCCTTCACTGCTCCTTGTATCCGCGTTCGCTTTAATCCATTGCCATTGTGATATCTCGCAATGAATAATAGTGGAGATAGTACGATAGTGTTGAGCAACTGTAATGCTACTGTCGATGCAGTTATAATAAACAAAGACTCTAAATAATGTATCTGCGAGAGAATAAATAAAACCGTCTACATTTGCATGTGACAACCTTTTCAATACCTCTTGCGTTTGACTTATTTTGTCAAATAGTGCCTTAGATCCTGGCGTGTCTATGTTAAGCTTAATCTTACAATTCATGCTATTTTAAAAACTTGCTATCCTACAAAGATAAAATATATACAACGTTATAAATAAAAAAAAGTAACATAAAATAAATATATTACAATAATAATTCTTAAGTTAAGTTAATAACAAAAACAATGATGTTTGTGGATTTAACAACATAAATGAAATAGCCTTTTATTTATGCAATAAATTAAAATCATACAAAATACAATATGAACATTTAAAGAAGATAGAAAGAAACATATATATATAATAATTGACAAAACATTAATTTCCATCAATTTTCTTTCCATCTTTCTGCATCCTTTCGTGCATAGGCCTTCCCTTTGGGGAGTAATAGTGAGCACTTCCCGGGGTGACCAGCCCTATTGGGAGGCGAGTTCTTTCCTGCATAGGCCTTCCCTTTGGACAGTAATAGTGAGCACTTCCCGGGGTGACCAGCCCTATTGGGAGGCACCTGTACATCAGATGGGTCCTGCCATCCTCCTGAACATATCGCTCCATCTTTTCTTCTGACGTCCTCTTCTTCTTTTAAGGTCGTATGGAGTCCATCGTGTGGTAATTTTTGACCATCTGCCATTTTTGCACCGAAGGAGATGCCCTGCCTATTTCCATTTGCACAATCTTGTCATCTTCAGTGTGTCAGCGAATCCTGTTTCTTTCTTGATCCAAGCATTTTTTATTCGTTCCCTATTTCTCACATCCACAATGCTCTTCCAATACTATTTCGCCACACCTGTAATTTCCTCTCCTGAGCTATAGTCAGTGACCACGCTTGGTACCATAAGCGACCACTGGACTGATGCAACTGTCGAAGACCTGACTTTTAAGGTCATACTTGTTTTTCCCTTCATGGTATGCCTGAGGGACCAAAACTTATTCCAGCCAAGTGGCAATCTCCTCTGGACTTCCTTTGCTCCTCTATCAGCGAATGATATTAACTGACCCAGATAAATATACTCTTTAACATATGCCAAGTTATAGTTGTTAATTTCATACTCCTCTTTTACGCCATTTGTCATAAGTTTCGTCTGGTAGTTCGGATAAAGACCAACCTCTTCACACAATGCAAGCAGCTACTTCATCATTTCCCTCAGTTGTTCCATTACTCTTGTATAGGCATTTTTTTTTTCCATTAGAACTCAATTATTTATTTAAGAAAATAAGATATTTGAAAGACAATTAAATTTCACCGAAAAAAGAAATACGAGAAGAATTTGTTTTGAATTCAGAAATTGAATTTTGCATCCATGTTTTCAAGATATCATGTAAGATAATTTTTTTTTTTTATTGAAAACCGTTCAATTCATGTTTCTTAATCTTTTGATTAATACGAAATTTATACATCTCCTGTAACATTCCAGATGCTCCTAGGAAGGATAATAAAATTATAAAATAAAAAAATAAATAATTATAAGATAATAATATTTCTATTGAGCCGATATTAGTTAATATACAGCAAGAAATTATTGAACTGGTCTCAGTAGTCAAAGTCGATCGGCTGAACAAGACATTACGAAATTCAAATATGTAGGTAATTTTATCTTTCTTTAATTTGATGTAAATTGTTAAATATAGCAATTCATGGTTTTCAAGTTATTAGCAAAAACTTTTTTTTTTAAATTCCGAATCCTTTACAAACTCCGTAAATTCCTACCTCCAACATACTTTCTCATTATTCGTTCCTTTCTCACTGACAGATTATTTAAAGTAAACCACAATGGTTCCTATTCATCCCTCTTCTTTCAGTCCGCTGGTGTTCCTCAGGATAGTATCCTCGGCCCTATCCGAGGACTAATTACACAATCTATACAGCAGACATCTAAACCAATCCAAACACTTTCCTCACCACGTATGCCAATGCCACATGTGTGCTAGTTGTAAATAATAACCCTTTAATTGCATCCCAAACTCTTCAACCGCATATCACAGCCCTCGAAGAATGGTGTCGTAAATGAAGGATTAAAATAAATTCCAATCAATCCCATCAAATTAACTTTTACCCAACGTCGTCAACCTACAGACTGCCCTACAGTATAATTCAATAAAGTTGCCCTTATCCCTGTTGAACAGTTCCACTACTTTGGACTACATCTGCACAAACCTGGAATTCTCAACAAGGCTGAAAAGACAGGAAACTACACGTCGATTTCGACTATTACAGCACTTACTAGACAAACGGTCCAAACTTCCAATTCATTACAAAAGACTGATTTACATGACAATATAAGGCCTATCTGGACATACGCGTTGAGCTTTGGGGCTCACTAAACCTTCGAATTCCTCTCGTATCCAATCCTTACAATCCAAAATCCTTCGTAAAATCCTAAATGCTCCCTACTTTGTCACAAACAAAATCATCCACAAAGACCTTAATGTTCCATTTGTAACCGATCTAGCCCGAACCAGATATCAATCCCTCCATTACAAACTTTCTAACCACTCAAACCAATTAGTTTCTAATTTTGCTTCCTCTTTTATTCCGGACACTCCTCCGAGGCGTCTGAAAAGAAGATGGCCTCGAGACCCTATATTGTAAAAATGTTTTTAGAGTGCTAAAAATGGTATTAATTTTAGAAGCTACCAATGGGTAGTTTCTATACATGCTTGAACTATACCGTTATGATTTCCTCAAATTTACTTAATGTATTTTATGTACAGTTGTAAATATCAATAAATAAAATTTAAAAAAAAAAATCCGAATCAGCAATTTTCAGTCTAAAAGTTATGGGTGTAATATGGAAGTGTTTTTGGACAATCGTGCTAATAAATACACCAAGATAGGATCCTAACAGAAGGAGTTAGAATACTTATTTTTATGGTATTTAGTTTTTTTTATTTAACCCTGCAGGTCCTAGAAAAAAAATTGATACATATATTTTTAACTACCAACACTCCTAATGAATATATTATAAAAGAACAATAAATAACTAGTAAGCGTAGGTGTAGGCTCTAGTACACCATTATAAATGTTAACATTGTTTCACCGACACTTGTTGGGACAAGATATGAGCATGACTACCCCGTCACGACGGAGCCGTTCACGACGCGGGCATATAGGGAGGCCTTTCCAGATATTCTTCGCCGATGAAGACATATTGAAATAGCGAGCTAGTTAAGTAATAAATCGAGACAGCTCTGCCATCTCAAAGCTTTCTCTTTTGTTATTTCTGGCAGGTTAATGGACACAAATATATTCACATCTTCGGCTCCTCACGCCCGGATCAATTGCGCTAACAAGACTTTTCTAAACGTTGTCTAACGGTTCGTGTCGAACATCGCGTAATAGATACGTTTTCCATCCAGCGAATAATCTCCGTTTAATATTCTAACTAGAACGGTGTGGTGCGGGCTAGGCGAGCGAGATCCTTATCGATGAGAATTTTCACAGCCTTGCGCAATAATGAATAAAGATGAATTTCGCAATGGATGAATAATTTCGCCTTCAGTTGACACATGAATGGAGGATCAATCAACAGAGAACTCTTGTCAAATTTCCGAGATCTAGATCGGAAGAGTTGCGTAATCTTGTTGACAGCTGAGCGGGATTCGGAACCGAGTGGGATTAGGCCCCGTGCTCCGCTGTTCATTTGTCAAATGGCCAATTACATAACAAAATTATGCAAAACGCTGTCGAAGTCAATTAAAAAGTAACTGATGTTTCCACTAGCACGACTTTCTTTATCATTTTGGGTTTTAAGTTGGACTTAGAATCGTCCGATATTAATTAATAAGCAAAATAAAAATTAATTTGGCTAATTTTAGAAGGGTATACCCCTGTATTTTAATTAAACTTCTAAAAAAATAGACAAGCTCCATATGGTGTTCCAATGACCAATTCCATGTTTCCAATGACTGTTCGCATGAGAATATTAAAATAATTGTACAGAAGCCCACTGTCATCTCATAGATCATATATGTTCAAATAATTTTCAAAATTAGTTGCTATCACACTCAATAAGAGAACTCATTCTCTGCATTTCTTAAGTTCTAACTAATAAGTTATATTGATTTGTTAAAGTGACGACATAGGTCTTTTTTATTTGTTTAATATGTGTCAAATGAGTATTCTTAGGGAGTTCTCTAGATAACAAAGGTGCGTCCATATAGAGCTTTTTTCCTAAATCTCAAGCTGTGCTAGTATAATGTAAGATAAATGTATGAAATAAATAGAGTCAATCACTCTAGTCAGAATTTCTGATTTTGCATCCATGATGAAGACCCGAAATTCAGGTCGAAACGTCAGCACAGAAGAATATTTTTTGTTTTTGTTTATTTGTGTTTATATCCTGATCACATTCCCAGACCATCTTCTCCTCATATTACACTATGATCAACTATTTAAATTTCATTGAAATAAGTATAATTCTGAATAAATAAAATGTTTATTACAAACGAAACTGCTTTTTATGAAATATTTCTTCCTAATAATTTATTTTTTTAAAAAAAAGATACAAGCTGATTATTTAAAAAATAAATATGCAGAATAGATAAAAAAAAAGTATGAAAAAATATTTTATATAAAATCTACCTTATACTTGTAAAAAAAAAATACTATAGAAAACTTAAAGACTTACCTTGGAAAAATAATAATCATAAGGAAAGTCAATAATTCAACTTAAAAAAGAAAAACGTATATCTCATTAAAGATAAAAAGAAAAAAAATTAATGTCTCTAATTATAATGTATTTTGAAATTTTTCTAATACTTTCTGTGAATCAAACGAAAAATATTCTAGGTAAATGCTCTGTTTTCTCCTTAATCGAAAACTTCAGGAGCGCTTCATAGGCTCTGACATGAGTAGTCATCATAGCTCCTGATGACCTGTATCAGAAATACCATTTCTGTAGATTTTTTTTTCGACAAGCATACGTGACATTTATATAGCACGATGGATGCGAGACTAATCACTAGAATACGAGAGATATAACAAAGTCGGGCGTAAACAAACATAGTCCTCCAGACATGCCAATATTGTGAATGATTTTGACAATAAATGTAGTTTTAATATTATAATTAATTTTACACTTTAACCTTAAAAAAAAATGTTTTGTTCTAAATAGAATTCAGATAATATAAAATACAAATCATAAAGCATTACAACGTTGTGATAAGGCCTGTGATTTTATACGAGGTGGAGATCACATGCTTACCCAACTTGGAAAAGCTGCTGAAAATTGGAGGACACAAGGAGGTAAGAGGCTAAGATCCAACGAAGAGATCTAAGGAAACATCAAAGAACTGGAAACCGAGATGAGAATTAGAAAACTGATGTTCTATGGGCACATGAAGAGGATGAAGGAGATAGATTGAATAAGAAAATAATTTTTAAAAAATTTAGCAACAAAAACATGGGAAGGATACACGAGCCAAATGAGAGAGGAATTAAAGAGACTTAAAGTTTCAGATACCGACTGTCGAGATAAAGATACGTATAGGAAAACATTGCAAAATATCACCAATATTGGAAGAGGAAAAAAAATGGATCATGTAGTTGAGGATCATGAAACTACAACGGGAAGAACGAAAATCAAGACTCCCAAAGAGGCCTAACCATTGATATTCACGTGGTCCTTAGTGGCCGATAGGTGATAAAAAAAAAATACAAATACAAACCAAAGATAACCCAGTGGCCTTAGCAAGTATCATAACGTTGTAATTAGACTAAGCAATAAGGTAGAAAATCACCTATTTCTGTTGTCCCATGGATTTATAAGATGTATTTTTTTAAAAAAGAAACTTTAAAAATATTGTAATCTAATAACTTTAAAACATATAAAAGACATGGGTAGTTTTATTTTTTTTTTCGAAACAAAAAGATTAGAATTTTTGGAAAAAAGTTTAATAATGACAATGGAATTAAAAATAGTTTATGTAGACTGACGAAAATCGATAGGTTTTTCTGTTTTTTTTTAAATCGATACTATCATTAATTATAGCAAACTCTAAACTTAAGGCTCCATCGACTGCTAACATAGCACTAAGTGTTATTCCATTTGCCAGATAAATGATTAGTAGTAAGAAATTTAATTTTTGATGAAGCCAAATTTAGTAGTAACATATACAATTTCATACGATCAAGATAATTTTTTTTTTTCAAATCTTATAATATACCTATCCAATGAACAGAAGAAAATCGATTCAATTATCAGATTTCCAGAATGGTAACTTTCTTTAATTTCTCCTCAACAAGCCCAAGGCTGATAAAAAGGTCACAATAGCCGAGAAGGCTATACTTGGAGGGGATCTCTGCCTCTAATTCCTAACTGAGTGAAATACCTTCTCCTCTTCCTAGCGATTCGATTTGGCCCTAATAAGGATAATAAGGATTATCCCGTATAAATATAAAGCTCATGATTTAACGATACTGAAAAATTAAATTAGGAATCCTTTTTTAATTTATTACTGTTAAAACCTTTATGGCCGTAGATAATCGAATCCAACTGTACAAATAATAAATTCTGAATTCCAATAAAATAGATATCTTAAGAATTGTGTCCCCCGAATTATATCTTTCACATTTGGAAATATTTAATCTTACTGAGCTGGTAGGACATTCAACCCTAACGAAACATATTTGATGTATTCTAGGAACTGTGTATGATAAAACACTATATTGATGCATCAGTTCCTAACTGTTCACAAGAAAAAAATAATTTAAAAAAAAACAATTTTCTTAACCTTTTTTTTTTTAATAACTTATTTATTGATATTTACAACTGTATACATATATACACATCAAAAAAATTTGCTGTAAGTGATATTATGACATGATAAAAACATGTGGAGAATCTACCCATTGATAGAACTCCAAAAACATTTCTAAAGCAGAAGATCTCGAGACCATCTTCT
>NW_027108625.1:708008-709240 GCF_000696795.3 Halyomorpha halys | reverse complement strand
GACATCGAAATAACAGCTGACTCATACCGTAACTTAGGAATTTACGGATATTCTTTTAAATTGGTTAAGTTTGATCGATTCTGGCACCCGACTCGATCAAACTTAACCAATTTAAAATTATATAACTATAATAACGAATAGGACAAAGTCGTACCATTTTTTTAGGGATGGAGGAAGGAGTATTGAGAATTGATGAATTTAAACTCTTTTACTGCATTTGATGCAAATGAAAAGGGGTCTGAGAAAAGGAAATGTGACCGATATAAAAAGAAAAACTGTCTTGTGTAACGGTGTTAGGACTGAGGAATGCATTAAATGAGAGAAATTATAATAAGTATTTACCAATCCTAAAACTATCCTCACCAAGTATGCCGATAACACATTTGTGCTTGCGATTGATAATAACTCTTTAATCGAAACTCTTAATCGTAAGCCTACCGACTGCCGACTGCCTTACAGTATATTTTAATAATGTTGCTCTCACCACTATAGAACAGATCCGCTTCCTTGGACTACATGTGAACAAAAGACTTACTTGGAATCCTCACACTAGACTGAAAATAGAGGAAACTGCACGTCGATCCTGACTATTAAAGCACTTGCTAGACATCCAATCCATTACAAAAGAGTGATTTACAATTATAAGATCTATCTGGACGGACATACGGCAATTCATCCCCACCAGACCCCGGGAAACGATGGTCCTATATCACTTTTGAAATATTATCTTAAAACGGGAAGAGGAGACTTTAAGATAGTTTAATCTAGCATTATTCAAAAAACGCCTGAAATTGAAAAACGACATGAAATAATTAGTTGAGCTTTCGGGCTTCACTGAACCTTCGCATTTCTCTCGTATCCAATATTACAATCCAAAAACCTCAATACTCCTTATAGTATCCCAAGTAAAATCATTTATAAAGACCATAAATAATCGATCCAGACCTAACCGGGTATCAATCCTTCCATGATAAACTCCCGAAACACTCAAACCCACTAGTATCAAACCTTGCTATTTGTCTAAAGACCATCAAATGTAGTAATAATCTTACCAATGGATAGTTCCTCTACATGCTTGGTCATATCATTAGGATCATACATCAAATTAACTAAATATATTTTTATGTAAATATCATTAAATAAACAATAAGAAATAATAAAAGGATTTCATCAATTCTCACTACCCCTCTCCGCCTAATATCAAACCCAACACATTCATGGGTAATATATAT
>NW_027108625.1:701997-706993 GCF_000696795.3 Halyomorpha halys | reverse complement strand
TATATATATATATATATAAATAATTGACCGTATAATTTCAAATTATGAAGATGATGGTCAATCGATCATCAGAGTTGCGGTCAAAAGAAAACAAAAATAGTGGTAAACTATTTATTTTCCAACGTTTCAGCCCACTTTGTAGAGCTTTATCAGAGCTGTTCATATTAGTTAAGTTTCTAAAACTATCAACTTGAACAGCCCTGATGAAGCTCTAAATAAAAAAAAAAATTAAATAAAAAATAATAAAATAAAAAAGCGGAAAATAGAAAAATTTTCAACTATTTTTATTATTTTTTAACCGCAAATCTGACCATCTTCTTCATAATAATGGGAATAATTCTTCTAAAACAGCCGGACCTCTCATCTTTAAATAGAAAACAAACTTCTAATTTATAAGACTATACTCCGACCTATCTGGACCTACGGACTTGAACTTTGGGGAACAGCTAAACCGTCGAACATCAAACGTATCCAATCCTTTTTAATCCAAAATCCTTAGAACCATACTTAATGCACCCGCAAGTCGATTGTGTATATGTGACTTGAGATTCTTTTATTTTTATCATTATTTTATTTTTTCATGCACATAGTTTTATTATGTTGATTTTCTTTATCCTTTTGTATATATTTTAAGAGAGATTTTATTTATTTTATGTACTTTTTTTTCATTTATTTATTTATTTTTCATTCTTAGTTTATTTTATTTTAGTAAGAATGTGATCATTCTTCACTATTACCTATTGCTCACAACGGTGTGGCAGATTGTATTATAAATAAAGCTCGAATGCTTAAAAAAAAAAATCTTCTAAAAAAATAAATTAATATTTTAGTTAGCCTGTGACCCTATAGGTCTCTAAGCATATTTTGGCATCAGTGCATTTCGATGAAATCTCATCAATTCTGAAATAATCTTTGAATTATTGCTTGATATTGCTGGACTACTTTACGGTACCACAGTATTGCTATGTACATTGCCAGCGATGGTAACACTGTCCCTAGGAGAGCCTACGATGGCTGGCGCAGAGGGCGTTCAAAGGTCGTCCCAGTCACGGCCTGTGGTGCAACTCCCGAACTGTTGTTGCTGTTTGTTCGCTAACGAACGGTTTATATAAGCGCTAAGTGTCTGCTCTGCGGCCGGAGATAGTATCTGGTATCTTGGGTCGGTATCTGTAACGATCTTCTTGTCTCTAGCAAATCGTCATTGTCTTCCAAAGAGACTGGAACGAGAGTTCACACTTCCTGGAATTAAGAGAGAGATAGGCTTCAGTTCGCTATATTTATATATTTCTTCGTAATTTAAAACTATCTAAGGTATCAAGATTACAGCAAAATAAAAATTAAACACTCCAAATATTTATGTTATAGAATGTTTAATGATAAGTAGTGGGAATAATTAAAGATTTAGGAGAAAAATGTTGAAGACACAAAAATTTGAAATTTAAAGGCACAACTCGTTGTCACCATTAGTAGCAAAGAAACAAAGAACGATTATTTTATTCTTTGCAATGCTTAATTACCTATATCGAATTATGTACTGTAATAAAAAAAATCACAATTGTGGAATAATGCAAAACTGCCTAAATGTGAAATTTTATTTTGTAGATCTTCACATTACAGACCCGAATCCTTCAATTGTATGGTTTAACTGTAATAATCACATTTGCCCATTCAGAAAATTTATTAAAAACCTCTTATTTCAATAATGCAAGGTTAATTCTGTTTCGGGTGTTCATAATCGATTTAAATAGGATAAGAAGAGTGAAAAAGGAGTGCGGTCAATAAGAAAAACATAAATAAACCAAAAATGTTATTTATTCACGCCGACGTTTCGACCTAATTTTGAGGTCTTCATCAGGGACCTAGTAGATAAGATATCCTAAAACTAAGTAAACTAAAACCCAGTTTTAGCTAAGGACTCTTTCCTACTAGGTCCCTGATGAAGGCCTCAATCTTAGGTCGAAACGTCGGCATGAATGAATAACATTACAATACATTATGAATAACATTACATAACAACATCTCCAATTAATAATCTACTGTCAGCTATCTACAACTCAGTATTAATACGATAATGTGATTTCGTGGTTTAATATCGACTGAAGAAGGTAAAATTCAATGCTAAAAAAAAAAGATATAACTTTTCTTATGTAAAAAGATAATGAAAATCATACAAATTATGCCACCAAATAAATAAATAATAACAATAATACCATTTTCAAAATATTTTTGAGATGTCTATGAAAATGACTGAATTATATCAAAAACTTTTATTAAACGTATTTTATTAAGGCTTGACAGAGTGATGTTTGACTGAACTAAGTATTTGTAATAAGAAATAATTAAAAAGGGTTTCAGGTATGTAAAATTACTGAATAATCTAATTATATTGTCATTAAGTATACAAAAAGTACAACTATGATTTAAAAATTAAAATCTGTAACGGTATAACCCATGTAGGGTCAGAGGTTCAGTACTTTTTAAAGAAGTACTGTTACGAAACCAACGGTTATGAAAGGAGGTGATTTGGTCAAAATCACGCTCGACCACCAGATTTTTACCCAATTAAGGGTACCCAATTTAAGAGACTGGGTGGAACCCAGGAGGGCTGTAGGGCAATAGAAAACAATTTTCTGCCCATCCGGCTTCGAACTTGGGACCTTGGAGTTAGTAGCTACGCACTTTACCTAGTGGCTAAGGCGCTGCTTTAAAAATAGAAATATAAATTGTTAAAATTTGGAAAATGTGGTCTACATAGTGTTCCAAATTTCAGATGTAAATATTGAAAATATATATAAAGCAGGGTTATGGCACAATAACGAAAATAATTTGTAAAGTAAACATAGTAAAAAAGTATTTAAATTAGGTGAACAATAAATGGTAATATACATAATAGGGGGATAAGAAATATTAAAAAAAACAAAAAACAAACAGATAGAAAAACAAAGGAAAAGTAAAGTATAAAATAATGTTAATAAAATATAAAATAACATTATTTTATACTTTACTTTTCTTTCCTTTGTTTTTCTATCTGTTTTTTTTTTTTTGTTTTTTTTTTTAATATTTCTTCTCCCCCTATTATGTATATTACCATTTATTGTTCACCTAATTTAAATACTTTTTTACTATATTTACTTTACAAATTATTTTCGTTATTGTGGCATAACTGCCATCTCCACTCCTCCCAATACAACCATCACTTTGTCTTTGACTGCCATCAAAACAGGTATGCATTCTGTCTCATCATTTGATTTGTATATATTTTTCTTTTTTTTCTCTTTTTTCATCTCTTTATTTGTACTTTCTTTAAGTGTACTTTCTTTAGTGTTTGTATCTTTTTTAGCCCTGACGAACCCCTGCAACGTGGGGCGAAACGTTGGCTCCATGAAATAGTATAATTATCTACTATTTGAGTTTTTTTTTTTTTTACTGCACCCGGACCATATTCCATTCTTCGAATTAAAAAAATATTTGCCTTTTTTTAAGAATGAAGATTTTTGAATTTTCTAAGGCTGGATTTTAAGGTACACTAGCTCTGTATTGTAATAATTATTTTAAATATAGGATTTAGTTTGCCAAATTTTAATACTAATTTTTTTATAAACCTTCCGGAAAACTTATATTTGATAAAAATAATGATTTTTTTTTTCTGCATCACAATCCCAAATATGTTCTGTGGTCAATAAACAAGGGTTTGTATTAATTAAAGTGAAATAAAACAGAATTTAACTCATGTAAAAGCACGATAGTTTGATATTCACAATAAATTTGCTATTAGTACAATTTATACAATTTTATCGAGTGATTTAATTTAACCGTATGCAAGTAAGCGAGGATGATATCCCAACCTAGTTTGTTAAATACATATTTATAATTCATTTACCTATGAAATGTAAATGGGCTAAATAGTGTACGCAGCATTTGACTTTTAAATGAAAGTTTCTGTTGCAGTTGGGAGTTTGTGTTAGCTAGTTGGTTCTAGTAATCTTATTCTTCAGCAAGCACAAACTTTATGGACTCTATCTTAATGTTGTTTTTAAAAGCGATCAATTTATTCACTCAAGTTATCTATACCTCTCTATCTACACTTAGGTTATACTTAACAAAGTCAATATTTTTATTATCATCCGTATGTTAATAGTGGAAAAACCTTATTATTAAAACCCTGATTTCCCAGAGATATGTCGAGCCAAACAACATACAATGCATTAGACACAACATTTATAGCCAAAACTCATAAAACATTCTATAGCCTTTAGAACTTATCAAAAATTGATTTAATTAATAAGTTTAGAACCACATGAATTCTTCAGAATATTTGCGTGAGGAGGGTTAGTAAATTTGATTTAAGAAATAGTAAATATTTTAACAATATTCATATTCTCAAAGGTAAGGCACTATTAACTCTAAGGATTTGGGTTCGAATCCGGTTGTGGCGAATACTTATTTTCTATTTCTCTGTAGCTGTGAGTAACCTCTGTGGGCTCGGGAGCTTTTTAGTTTACCCGACCTCATTAATTAGGCGTGATTATAATTTAATCACTTCCGTGAACAACCGTACTACGTTACTAAGTACTGAACCCCTTACCCTTCTTGGACTGTAGGGGTAAACATTTTTTTTATTTATAGTATAGGTTTGGATAGTTTTCAGCAAAAATACTTTATGTACGTTACTTGCGTTTAGGAAAGTAATATAGTATGTATCTATTTTACTTTCCTGTATATTTGTATTTATTTATTTTTATTTTTATTATTTTTTTTTATTTTCTCGCTGACTGATAGTTGTTGTCTTTTTGTTTTTATAGCCCTGTTGAAGACCTGAAAATCAGGTCGAAACATCGGCATAAATAAATAATTCGACCATCTTCTCGTCTTAACAATAATTATTTAAAGATTGTATTTATTATTTTATCATTATGTTATTTTATTTATTTATTTTTCATACAGATAGTTTGATTATGTTCATCTTGTCTATTCTTTTGTTTGTATATATTTTAAG
>NW_027108625.1:698054-701947 GCF_000696795.3 Halyomorpha halys | reverse complement strand
ATATGGTATATATAAAAAAAAAGTTACTGATATATCGCTTTAATCAAAAATGGCATTTCCTCGTTGTAATATCAAGAGTTATAAATCCCAATAAATTAAATAAACAAATTCGATAAATGGAGAGAGAGTAGAAGAAAGAGTGATTACCTTTAAAATGTAATTAAGAAATAAATGGGATTTCAATTTCCCACATTTAAAAATAAACAAATAGTTTCTAAACGAAGAGATATGAAAATATAGTTAATGGAAAGTGCTTGAAGGCCGTAAATACAGCTACATTTACTTTACTCTTATTAAATGTATCTCATAATAATCCCAATATTAATTTTCATCTCCATGTACGAATTTCGGCCAGTTTAATAACAAATATATTTTCATTTAAATGGCACGCTCTAAAATACCATCTAACTGTAACATATTAAATTGGACAACATTAAATTTGAAGAGAGAGTCGCTACGCATCCTTATTAAATAGGGGTCATAATAAAATATTTTAATTAATATTTATAATCAAACCTGCTAGAAAAGAATAATGGACTAAGTAACCTTCAGATGTACCAATTATTATTATTTTCTAATATAATATGATAATTATCTAACTTATTTCCCCGTTTCCTTACATTACAAATTTATAATAAGTGTGTTCTTCTATTTGATAAAAGATCATCAGATTTGTCACATCTGGAAATTATCTGGCCTGTAAAAAAAAAATATATAGCTGTGTAAATAGTAAATTACATTTAAATAACTTTTAATTAATATTAAGATATTTAGTTGAAATTCAATGTATAATTTACATAAGCTGTTGTTTTCAAATTCTTTTTTATTTTAGTATGTATGAGATCATCCATCACTATTACCTATTGCCCACAACTGTATGGCAGATTGTAATATCTATCAATTAATCAAAAAAAAAAATTATTTAAAGGATAAAAAAACTCTTATCCAGGGGAATTAAAAGAACATGGAAAGTAATTATCTTTTGATCCATATGAAATATATCTGAAACTATTGCTTGAATGTTTCATCTACAACAATCGCTTCAAAGTTCATGGTACAAGAAATTCCACCCCAGACATTGCTAGCGAGCGACGATCAACCTGAATTGGCTCGCCGTCGACTTGTTAGCCAATGGTTCTAGATAGTTCTGAGGAGCTGGTTTTGTACCATTTGTAAAGCTATCTAATAAAAAATATACTCCAATTCGACAAATGTTCAGATACATTGAATTCCCTATTTAGCCTCTGAATTACTTTCATTTCCTAAAATAGTTCGGTTGAGGTACAGAACCGTTGTGACACCGGCCGGTCCCTCGCTTCAGTTGCTGCTCCAGTTACACAATGCCACCTGCCACTCTATAAATAACGTTATCCAACCTGGAACGATAAATTAAATGCATTTCTGATAGCCTTGCCTCAATATCCGAAAGTTGATTGGTCGCACAGAACTCCAGAGGGCTTGCACAATATATCTGGCAGTGGTTCCTTATAGGGCTGGCCCTGATTGCCCGAACTAAGTCACTGTAACAGGTAATCGGTTATGTAAGAGCAGTGACATGAGAATATATCTCACCATGTATGAGTAATAGTCTCGCGAGGAAATATATTGAATCCTGTAGTAATAGGGATTGTACAACAAACAACATATTAATTCTGTGTCCTATATCTGCCATATTTGAATTTCGATTTGATCCTAAACTAGATTCTAAATTATATAAACACTGTACTGATTGAAGATCACATGATATATTAATTTACATTTCTAAATCCTTAAATTACAATAACTGTCAAAGTATCACGAATTTTGTGAAAAATAACATTATATTATGAAAAATGGCAACTTACATCATTAATTGTTTTTAATGAAACTCTTGCAAGCAGAAACTAAAAATAGCTATTATTTTTTTTTTTTTTTAATGATTTAACGATTAACCTGGAATCCTCACACTAAACTGAAAAGACGGGAAACTGCACGACGATTTTAACTAAGATAAAATTTACTGAATGTATTATGTAATATACGCTTGTAAATTTCAATAAAGATATTTTTTCAGAGTTCTAATCACAAATTAGTTTATTATCTATCAACCCTTAAAATATACATTTTTATGACTTTATTTCTATATTTTTTTTTCATTTAATATTTATTTATAATAATTTTAGTCTCAACCATTTTTGCCCTGTATAAATTATTTATGAAAAAACAGTGGAACGATACAAGTATACGCTGATTTAAATTCTGTAAAACATTATTATTATTTTTTTGTAATATTTCTTCTGATTTTATCCCCAGTCCAACTTCTTCTCATTCATTATCTTAGGTTCAGCTCTGAGTACTGTTAACGATACCCTATATTTTGATTTCTCGTTGCATTTAAGTTTATGAAACTTAGGGATTGATTTTTATTGAAAAATTAATCACTTTTAAAAATTTTTAAAAAGTTTTAACAGTGAATGCTATAATGGTGTCAATTGTAATTGCTTTTTCACTTTAGCAATTGCTACGACAGTTCCCGGGGGGTCTGTGCGGTGACTTCTTGAATCTGAACGTGATAACATTACTAAAATATATATGTTAAAAAAAAAGTAGTCTATAAGTGAACGTATGTTACCATACTTCACACAAAATTATATATGCTTAATACAAAATTAATTATATTTTGAACTCCACAACTAAAATTTCAATTTTATTTTAATTTTTATATATTTTCATTTAATCCCAACTTAATTTTCTTATTATTTAAATATATTAACGTGTGCATACTAGACATTTCAAAACAGGATAAGTATTTAATTAATTTTTATATAAAACCTGCATACAAAATTGAATATATATTTCTGATCAATGGAAAAGATAAGTATGAGATATGCGAGAATGAAATAAATAGTTTTAGAGATGAAAAAAAAATGACAAAGAACAAAAAAAAAATACAAAAATTGAATATAGTATAGAGCATAGTTATAGAAAAAAAATTTAATTGTGTTATAAATATTATATGTTAAGTTATTAAGCCGTTTGTGTCAGTTTTTGCATTATGCCATATATATTTAGTGAGTATACTGGGCATACTCACCCCATTATATTTAGACTTGATCGATAAAGCATTTATTTCTTTTTTCGCAAGATTTGATGGTTCCTCTGAAGGTTTGAACAAATTTTGATTACAATTTTAAGATTATTTTCATAAAATATACAATGATTTATTGAATTTTCGAATTTTTTAAAATTTTTTTCGGATGATTACTAAACTATTTTCGCGCTCATGATAGAAATTTCTGCAATATATAAATTTACAGGTTTAAAAAATAAATAAATATGGTTATATATGAAGCACAAAATATATTGCCGATACAAGCCTAAGTGGCGTATCTGTATACTTTATTATCTTGGATCTAGTTGCATTTTAACCTGGTTTCCTATCTGCATTGTCAAAAAGACAAATAAGGATGGCACGAAATAAATTTTTAAAAAATGTATCTTCATTATTCAAATACATTGCACTCAGAAATTTATCAAACTTTTGGTATCGAAGCGATGATACGGGAAAATATGCGACTTTAAATTTAAATTGGTCACATTAGCATAGTACGGCAGCGAAAGTGGTAAGCCAAGAGGCATCGAGCTGCGTGGTTCCGTCCCATTGGCTGCACGCTGGAGCGCATGATGTCTCTGCCGGGTGCACTCAGCGTGCACTATGCATTCAGGATGCAAGCTGTAAACAGGTTTCGGTTTCAGTGGATTTTACATAATAAACTGCCAGTTATGATTGGATCAGGGCACCCCAGTCTGTCAGGCGTCACTAATGTTCAAATCGCGTCTGTAATGTACATACTGTTCCTGCCTCAGTAGAATTTATAAGGGATATTATTATAAATCATATATACATATATTTA
>NW_027108625.1:693304-697959 GCF_000696795.3 Halyomorpha halys | reverse complement strand
TGACATCTACGTAATATTTGCGTCTTGGAAAGAAATCACCGTGCCTGAAATTAATTTATTTATATTTATATTATAATATTTTTTCGATTAAATTTATATAGATTCCAAGTCAGGTTGAGCATTGCTGGAAACAAACTTGCTGACCAATTCAAGAGGTAAACCAATTTTTTATTTATTTAATGTGATTTACAACTGTACAAATAATAAATACAATAAGTAAATATGTTGTATATTTCATATACACTTGAAAATGTTGGGAAAGAACCACCCATTGGGGGTACTTCAACCATTAATTTAAATTAGAAGGTCCCGTGTTCATCTTCTTTTCAGACGCTTCGGAGGATTATCAGGGATTGTTAAGGATGAAAGATTAAGAATTAATGGGTTAGAATGGGTAAGGACCTTGGAATGAAAAGCCGCATATCTGTTTTGGGCCAAATCTGCAACGAATGGGATGTTAAGGTCTTTGTGAATGAGTTTATTTGTAACGTAATTAGAGCATCAAAGATTTTACGTAGGATTTTGGATTGTAAGGATTAGATGCGGGAGGAATTTGATGGTTTTGTAGAGCCCCAGAGCTCAATTCCATATGTCCAAATTGGTCTGATTATCGTAGTGTATACTATTTTTTTGTAGTGAATGGGAAGTTTAGAGCGTTTGTCAAGTAAGTGTCGTAGCAGTCGTAATCTACGAGCAGTTTCTTGTCGTTTCAATCTTGTGTGTGGATTCCAAGTAAGTCTCTTGTCAAAATGGAGTCCTAAATATCGAATCTGTTCAACTGGCGTTAGAGGAGTATTTAGAAAGGATACTGTAGGACAGGAGAGTAGAGGTTTACGAACGAGAGTAAAGGTGATCTGATGGGATTTATCAGGATTTATTTTGATCCTCCAGTTTTGACACCATTCTTCAATAGATGTTATGTGTGTTTGTGATGCATTAGTAGGGTCGTTGTTTACAGACACTATAAATGTGTCATCAGCGTATGTTGTTAGGACTGTGCTAGGGAGGATTGGAATGTAAGCTGTATACACCGTATAAAAAATGGGACCTAAGATACTACCTAGAGGAACACCGGTGGATGCAGTGGTGGTGAGGAAAGAGAGATGAATAGGCTAGGTTATGATTTACTTTAAAGGTTCTATCAAACCAATTTTAACTCCTTTAGAAATGATCAAATCCTTAGAAAAGGGAATTAAAGTATGATGACAATCATAGTGGGATAAAAGCCCAAAGAATAAACTAATAATTATAAAAAAACGAACTCAAGCCATGGTACCTCTAGCCATAAAAGTCGTACTAACTAGGCTATGAATAGGTCACACAAAACTCTTTTCTACCTTATCAAATCTCAATAAAGTAAATTCCAAAATGTATTGGAATGACAACAAGACAATTTTATCATTCAAAAATGTTTAAATTTTTCGTCATTCTTTAACAGTTTTGAATAAAATTTCCACATCAATAATCTTTAGGGCTGATAATAGTTGAGATATAAGGAGTATTCACGCAAACATTTTTAAGGTAGTTTTAAAATATCTGACACGATATAGCGCTTTTTAGACCCAAGTTTTAAGGTTAGTTAGCAGAAAGTACGTACTTACAGCGTGTCTGAGACCTTCTAATCTTCAAATCCCGTATCTTCGACCAGATTCTGTCCTCCCAATTCCGAAAGAATAACAATTGAAAGTTTCAAAAAAGCTTTATATATTTTCTGTATTTTATGTCTTGGATTTTCGTTTATAATTGTAAATATGTACACTAGCAGAAATTAAATCTTTTCATTTATTACTTTTTAGTTTAATTGTATTTGATTTTTATCATTTTTTTTGGTTTTTATTTACAATCAGAAGTCATCTTATGTTTTATGATATGACAAGTGGTTTTATTTTATTTGTTTTATCATTATTATATATATTTTGTTAATTATGGTTGTTTATTTGTATATTTTTAAATTATTATAGTATTATTTTATTTTATGACTTCTTGTTATTTCATCTCTATTTTGTAATTTACTCTAAGGCTCTAAAGCCTAATTTTGACGCCTGTAAATTATTATAAATCCATCAATCCCAGAATAAATAAAGATTATTATTATATGATACCTTTTTGTCCCGATTGGGTTTGTATTAGTAAACCTCGAATAAATATATTATAAATGTTGGAATATCTATGTTTATATTTAATAATATATGTTACACATAATGAAGCGAATCAAAAATCCTGTTCCCTTAATCTTGTTAAATCAGGATTTTATTTTTTGGTCTCAAACCATATAGTTTTGTCATATCAGGTCGTTGATACCGCGATTAGTTGAATACATTGCCTTTAATAAGGGTAAAGATAAAATAAAAAAAAAGTAAAATTTATGATCATATGAAGTTCACACGCAGATTAGAAAGCACGCACGTAACTCAGACAAAAGGTTTCTATTTCAAAAAAATCCAAGGTGGATTGTTATATCCCACAATTAATTTACAACTAAATATATTCTTACAATCTAATAATAATTAATTAATCCCTTGGTCTTAATCAATTGCCAATAAAAGCCTAATTATCCTATAAAAGTTATCAAGTCCCCAGCCTCGTTAAAACTAAGTTTGATTCCATTAAAACAGGCGGTGTAGCTCGACCCGCAGATCCAATCCAGTACACAACTACTTTACAGCAAGTTCGTCTGAATTGGAGTTGTTCTCTATGAGAGTTTGATACTGTCTCGGTTTGAACCATTGTGGCTAGAAACATTTGCAATTCGGTATGGATAGGGAACAAAAATAATTTCCTTGAGTGAAGATAGTCCGGGTGGCGGTCAATAAATGTATCAAAATAGTAAAATAAAACTATACATTGTTAAGCAACGTTTCACCCCACTTTACAGGGCTTTGTCAGGGCAATCAGATTGAAACGGAGACAACGAGTGAATCAATCTGACTGCCCTGACGAAGCCCTACAAAGTGGGGCGAAACGTTGCTTAACAATAAATAGTTTTTTTTTTTTTTACTATTTCAACTATCTTCTTCCATTACGGTGTGATTGTTTGATGTACTTTCGCTGATATAGTTCAGGTTTGTATACGAAGCAATTGTATTTTAAACGAGCGTCTGCAATGCTTCAAGAGATGTATAATTCCTGGATTATTCGAAAAACTAATGAGAAGTGATCGGGATTCCGTAGGAACCTGCACAAAATACTTCTAAATATGCTCACTCACACGACTTTCCTTACAGCTTTGGATGCTATGTCCAATCCATTAGTTTCTGTTCTTCCATAATATTGCTATGATCAAGATCTATTTTCTTCGGTTTAGCATATTAAACTATCTAATTGTCTTTCAAACGAGCATCTAAAATGTTTTAGAAGTTGTATAAAATTCGAAAAAAAAAAATCTTCTATAAATACTTATAAATACAAATGTTATTTTTAAGAAGTCAATTTTTTATTTATTTTTTTTGTTGCAACCTTTCAAATGGTTATATAGATAATTTGAGTTATATCTAAATAAGTTTAACATTGCACCATTAGTTACTTTGGTTCATTGAACGGGATCTCGAAACGTATATTTCCGTCAAAATTCAAATTTGAAATTTTATATGATGGAAATATTTTATTTTACTGTTTTGATACCTTTATTAACCGCTACCCGGACTATCTTTCTACAATAATTTTTTTATAGTTTTTATATTAATCGTACTGTTACTGGTACTTATATTTGTTGGGGGGAGGGGACAAGTCCGGAAAGTGGGCCTAGTGGTCCTTTTTGCCAACCCCTAACGGATACATAGGTTGCCACCGCATACTGACCAAGGTGGGAGTGTCAAGATTCATTCGGGTCCGCCGAAAAATGAATGTTTAACTGTCCCAGGTGGGAATCGAACCTACAACGTTCCGAACCGAGTGCACTGGGACCTGCGCACCAACCGCCGTCACGTCCCTTATATTAATCATAAGTACATTCTTATTTTTCATGGTAGAGTCAACATTAAAATTTATTTTTTATTTTGTTCATTTTCTCTACATAATTTCCATGGATTGTGCCGAATTTAAAAAAATAAAAATAAGATACCATATGAAACGAATAGTACACATTAGTAAAAAATTCTTTTAAATTGTTCAGGGAAAACATAAACTTTAAAATTTATTCAAAAATATATAATCAATTGAAAAAAAAAATACGTACAAGAAATTTAATGAAAACAGCGGTAATTGTATAGCGTGACATTGAAGGTACAATGTAATACTCGGTCAACGAACTGTCTAACATTATCTCAAGTGAAATTGAATTCGAAATTAACTGCGCCTCCATTATTTCCCACACAACTGCGATAATTGATAACTACCAGGTAATAAATTTGTAGGCCTATAAAAATGTTCCGTTCCGGGTCGTGACAAATCGTGAGGCGCAGAGCTCCACGCAAGTGCGCACCTCCTGGCGACAGAGAATGAAGGCTGCCTTGCGCGGGCACTATATCATCCCCTTCCTATCTCCCCCGTTGATCGCTCTCGGGATCTATAAACTCACTCTCCTTGAATCATTTTCCTTTGAAACGGTCCGGGAATCGGATCAGTTCGGATTGCGTTACGTGGCAACAAATTTCTCGACAGCTTGTTGTAGTGATTAATAACTTATGCAGGTAAATATTTTACAGTAATGGAACATT
>NW_027108625.1:685971-688934 GCF_000696795.3 Halyomorpha halys | reverse complement strand
ATATATAAAAGTATATACATAAATAATCTGATTTGTCTTCAAGATCGATCATAAAGTATTACCATTATTCATATCAGTGAAAACATTCCTGGTTAGAAAAAAAAAAAATCAATTAAGATATAGATACTCGTCTTTTCATCCCAAACTCCTCACCCATCCGAACCCATTAGCTGTTAACCTCTCATCCTTGACAATCCCTGATAATTCTGTTAGGCGTCTGAAAAGAAGATTGCCACGGGACCTTTTAACTTAAATTAATGTTTGAGTACCACCGTTGGTTTGTTCTTTCCTAAGACTTTCAAGTATTTGAAACATTCATCTAATTTACTTATTGTATTTTTTTTTTCAGTTGTAAATTATAATAGATAAATAAATTTTAAAAAATAATTAAATACTTATATTGGGTGAAATGCATGGTATGTGTGCGAAAAGAGTCTCTTTTTTTACTAATTGACGCCCTTATACAAAAGGTCAAACTAAAAAAAAAATTAATCATTAAAAAAAAAAATTTTTTAAGCTATCAAACAAACTTAAATATGTTTTATTCCAGTATTACTCCGAGCTGAAGTGGCCCATCTTTTCGATACCAGTATTTCATAGTTTCCTTTCTATGCCAAGCAATTAGTACTCAACGCCCTCCTACATCTTAGAAAACTTGCAATTCAAATTCTCAATCCAATCCCGTTCTACCAGACCTGTTTATCTGGCATCTACCCCCTACCTCACCGAACTGCAGCAGTTGATAAATCATTTACCCAACCGGCATATCTCTGGAACTCTATTCCCTTTAACGTAACGTCACGTACCAACTCTTCCCTCGTTTAAAACCCTTCTATATAACTAACTTTTACTTCACTTCAATAGTACAGATATTTTGTAATTATCTTGTTATATTGTTTTTATTTAGTCCGTTTTTTAATTAATTTACTTTTTCTTCTCTGTATATAAGTTATAATTAAACGTGGCCACACTGAATTTTGGCCTATAAATATTATTATAAAATTAAAATTACCTTTATAATTGTTCTAAAGGGACAAAAATCCCAGAATAATAAACTGTTTTTCACTTTGTTTCATCATTTGGACGTGATTAGCTTTAACACTTCCACTTCTCCATAAATATCGCTACTTTAATAAATTAGTGGTATATCTGAAATTTTATTTTGAAGCGGACGTGTTCCAAAGATGTTACTGTTGACTGCGATTATATTCTTTAATTCTCTATGGCTATTAGGGTTGTTATAAATTAATTCAAGACAATAGTACGATGTCTGAAACTTTATATTTGTATGATGTGCCACTATTCAAATAAAACAACGTTAATACTTGTACTAAACCTATGTACCTGGTCGGATTTATATAATCCGAATTTTCCGTTTTTTTTTAATTTGTATAAAATCAGGTTCGGGGGTCCCATTTTCTGATGCCCCCCTTGCCGCGGACACCGGATGTCCCCGAAGACCCTGCGCTTGCAATGCCGCCCCAGCCTATGCACCATGCAAGCTAGGACCTGGCCTGCCCCTACCATCATGCCAGAGTCCAGGACCCGCTGGCCAGCCACAGAGGAAGAAAGACGTTCCGGACACCTAAAGCGAAGTACATGGTCTTCACCATTTCGCCTACTAGTCTACCTGGGCGAGGAGAGCTCCAATCAGGCGCAGAAGTGACCGCGACAGCGACACTTCCAATATTGTCACTCAGCTAAGCAAATATAATCTATGAGCCAACCTATGTTCTGTTCTTAAATCGTATAAGCGAAATGATTACTAAACTAACACACTAACCCTAATTGCCCCTCCAGGAATTAACACTTAAACTTAAGAGAAATATATGCATGTTTTTTGACAGGAAAAACATGCATATATTCGAGTGAATATATTTGCATGAGACAGAAAGGTCATATTTTCAACCACCCCTTTTTTCCACACTGCTTTAATTATAATTTTAAAATAAAATTGGGGTACCTGAAGTACAGCACGAGCAGGTACCAATGTACCTGACATACCTAAAAAAAATTTTGAAATATCTAAAAAACTATATATCTCCTAGAACATTATACAAAGATAATAGAATTCTATATAATACAGAACTAAAACTATCTAAATCGGAGCATTGTTAGTAAAGATCTGTACTTTAGATCTTTGTATATTTTATAATTATTCTGTGCAGTTTTCCATGGAAACGGGTTATCTTTTTCTCAATATATAAAAGAACAGATATCGCTCATACATTAATATATTGAACACTATATCTCAAAAACTACAAAGCCTATAAAGCTGGTGTTGATAATGCTGGTTTTCCTTTCGCTGCGTTAATGCAGAATAATGCAAACTCGGAGTGATTTAGTAAACTTATTTCTAGAATTCAAATATAAATACTTTTTCAAATAACTCGAAAACTAAACATTTCTTTGGAATACTGGAAAATTATTGATTGAACGTGTGTATAGATGAATGGAATATGGTCCGGGTGCGGTAAAAAAAACTCAAATAGTAGATGATTATACTATTTTATTGAAACTTCCATTTTGTTTTTGTCTGCCGTCAAAACAGCCCTGACGAAGCCCTGCAACGTGGGGCGAAACGTTGGCTCAATAAAAATCGTATAATTATCTACTATTTGAGTTTTTTTGTTTAATTATCTACTATTTGAGCTTTTTTGTTTTGAGTCCGCACCCGGACCATATTACATTCATTTAAACATTTATTTGTGGCGACTATTTATTTAAAGGTTAATTCATTTTTTTTTTTTACATATGCATAGTGTTGTGAAGACTATAGGGGAATAGCTAGCTCAAACCTGCTGGTAACTGTTAAGAAATATATACCTTTACTTTTTTTAAGAAATTCTTTTCTTAAACATAAAATTATTTAAAAAAAAACAAAAACAAAACGTTATGCTTTCCAACAATATATGATATCACCAATATACTTTATTACTAATATTAGTACAAAAATGTGTTTT
>NW_027108625.1:684102-685921 GCF_000696795.3 Halyomorpha halys | reverse complement strand
TCATATGTAATTATAATAAAGTTTTCAAACATTCAAAAATAGTTTTCCAAACTTTTTTTTTGTCAATTTGATTAATTAATGCTCTTGCTTTCTCTTCCACCCTGACGGAATTTCAGCTAAAAATCTGGCCGAAAAATACTCTCGTCTCTGGTGCTGAAAAGCCGGAATATTAGGTAGATAAGCAGTTAATTATAATTTTTTCCTTTCCATTTTTCACTTTTATCAAATAATTCATTTCATTTTTTCCCCTTGATAAAGCACTTATCTCTTTGTAAAGTAAAATATCTGGTTAAGTAACCATCCTTTTAATGGGTAGTTAATTGACTCCAATTTACGGACACATTTTTTATTTATTCTATGTGCAAAATGCAATGTGCTTTTGAAAAATATTTTATTTAAATTTCCTTGATTGGGATAAACTAGTAAGACCTAAAAATTTCACTTATGCACAAAAGATAACTATTTAAAAATTGTGTTTATTTGAATATTTTATAAAGAGAGAATTTGACTTTGACTGTAACATGATATAAAAAAAAATAATAATTTTCTTATATTACATGTATGGATAATTGACCGTATAATTTCAATAAGATGGTCAGGGTTGCGGTCAAAAAGAACAAAAATAGTTAACAACTATTTATTTTCCGACGTTTCGCCCCACTTTGTACCTATCATCAGGGCTGTCCAAGATGATAGATTTACAGACTTTTGAAAAGTCTAAAAACAAGAAAAAACAACAGCCCTGATGAAGCACTACAAAGTGGGTTGAAACGTCGGAAAATAAATACTTGTTAACTATTTTTGTTCATTTTCACCGCAACACTGACCATGTTCTTCATATTTTAAATTTTATGATACAATAACACGTGTTTAGAAAGAGCCTAATATACTTTTATTTTATTTTAGTATTTCAGATAAGGGCATGGCTACAAAGATATAATAAAAAGGAGCAATTTATTGTTTAATGACGTCTGCAATTCAGGATGAAACTAAATATTACCCATCGATCTAATAAGTGCAATAGGGCTCGTTAGGGTAGATGAATGTGTAGACTGAATGATATAGACTCAAATTAATAAATATGTTTTGTTCAAGAGAATAAAATGAATTAGTACATAAAAATAAAATTAAAAAAAAAAAGTGAAGTGAAACCACAAAAAAAAATTGTTTAACTAAATTAAATTAAATGAACAATTGTCCTGTAAAAATGAATCTAGAATTGGCCTCCATAATAAACTGTGAGAAGGATTATAGTTTTATAAATGTTAAATTTTTCGTTTTTGGACTGAATGCCAGATAAATAATTTCGAAATTGAAAAATAACCACGCTTTTATTTACTTGTTGATTTTTTTTTTCTAGTTACTATGGAATATAAATACTTAAACCTATCTACCTGTTCAAATGTATTTTCTCCTATATCTACTTCTCTGAATTTGATTCCGTTTCTACTGCTAACCATATATTTTGTTTCATCAGTATTTATTTCAAAATCTCGTTCCTTATTTGAGTTTATCAATGTAATTTTATAGTTTCCTTGTCCTTAATTTTTTCTAATCATCAGCATACTCAAGGGCTGTTATTACACCACCTAAAGTAAAACATTTTTAGACCTTCATCACATTTCTAATAATTAATTCTAGTACGAGATTGAATAAGCTAGGTAATGAATATTCGCCGTGTTTTTAATCTGACCGAACCTCATATTTTAATTTTAAAAATACATTAGGACTACATCTCGACAAACGACTGACATGGAATCCTCATACAAGACTAAAAAGACAAGAAACTGCTCGTAGATTCCGACTATTGCAACATTTA
>NW_027108625.1:655648-683415 GCF_000696795.3 Halyomorpha halys | reverse complement strand
CGTATAAACAGAAAAAACAAATAAGTATATAGAAAAAAGAAATACAATTTTGAAATATTATATTAAAAAAATTAAATATAATAATCACTAACCACATTTTGGCTATTATATACAATATTTACACTGGAGGTTTCCCGAGCGAGAGGTAAGCACGAGGAGTAGAGCAGGATTCTTTCTTCTACTCACATCGCGTCGCAGGTTATGAGCCAATGGAGGCTGAGTAAGTGCGCTAAAGCAGCAATCACTCTACCTGAGCAGAGCACCATGGGCCATGGCCAGAGCTCTAATTGTTGATTATATTTTACAAGAAGTCTCTTGGACACAATTTTAAAAATAATAATTCTCTCATAGAATTTGTCTATGTATCTTATGAATACATTTTATATAGCAAGTTATTGCTAAGTTTAATTAAACAATTAGTAATAGTTTCGGAAACTGTTGGTTCAGAAGTACAATTGTGCCCGCCGGCAAAGTGTATGTAGCAGAGAACTCCTGGCTTATATTGAATGCTAACAGGTCATTTCAAAATACTTCAGGTCAGTAGGTGAGGCGTGTAAAAATACATCCCGCCATTTTAGGATTAATGTAATGTTGAAAACAAGCAATAGTTTGCCAGAGTAGATTTGCTATTTCATACACGATAAGCCTATATTGAGCGACTGGTCTACAACCCTTCACGCCCCCCCCTCATCGAGCGAACCACACCGAACTGGGATATTAAAAATGGATTCGCTCTCACAAAGCCTTCCTTTAATCGTCCTAAATGTTCGGCTCCGGAACACATCGCGGCCTCGTGACCTTTTAGTGTACACCAATTCGTCGAGTATTTCATCATATATAAAGCTTTTGCTCATATGGGGGCTTGTTCGTCATGGTACAGCTTATATGATCTAACATATATGCACTTAGATCAATTATACTATGGTATCATTAAATATCTGATAATAACGTCGTAAATCAGATTAAAATTAAGTAATTTATATTTTGTTTCTTTATTTGTTCCGGACGGCTTCAAACAGACTTAGACTCGAATGAGAACTACTAAGTTACTGAGTAAAAACATTACGCAATCTGATGAGCCCAATCAAAAGACAGCAGACTCAATCTATTTTCCAATTTTCATGGGTATCCCTTTCCTACATTGCATTTTGAAATGCAATACAAAATATATCACCCATTACAGTTACCTACCCATTATATATCAAGCCCTGTAGACCCATGGGGCATAAAAGAAAAAAAAACTTCTTGTACCTCACTTAACTATTTTTTTTATAATATCATTATTGAAATTTACAAATGTATATTATATAATACATTCAGTAAATTTGATCTTAGTTAAAATGGAGTGTTACAGACGTGTAGAGCAACTACCCATTGGTAGCACTCTAATGACATTTTACATTAGCAGGTCTCGTGGCCATCTTCTTTTCAGGCGCTTTAGAGGATTGTCAGGAATGGAAGAGGATGCAAGGTTAGAAACTAAGGGGTTTGAGTGGTTAGCGAGTTTATAATGGAAAGAGTGATACCTGATTCGGGCTAGATCGGTTACATACGGAACATTAATGTACGGTCTTTATGTATGATTTTATTTGTGACAAAGTAAGGAACATTAAGGATTTTGGATTGCAAGGATTGGATACGAGAGGAATTGGAAGGTTTAGTGGAACCCCAAAGCTCAACTCCGTATGTCCAGATTGGCCTTATTACAGTCATGTAGATCAGTGTTTTGTAATGAATTGGAGGTTTAGACTGAGGATTCCAGGTTAATCGTTTGTCCTATGTAATCCAAGGTAGCGGATCTGTTCGACAGGGGTAAGAATAATATTAAATGAAACTGTAGGGCAGTCGGTAGATTTATGACGAAGGATAAAGGTGATTTGATGGGATTTGTTGGTATTTCAATAAAAATATAAAATAAAATAAAAAAGTAAGACATTACACGCTGTTTGTAAACCGCTATATTATATGAGTAAATATGACTGTAAATTCCAGTTAATAAATGATGCTAAGTAATAAATTATTTCAGACTAGCATAACGCTAAACTACCGTCAAAGTGATAATACCAGAACCTTGTTGACAATAATAGCTGCCCATTAGAGCTATGTAATTTAACTTAAAGACAATAAATTATACAATAACAGCAGCTACAATAATTGTGTTTTCAATTCCTCGTCCGCCCGGCCGTGAATAATAGGAGACCTGGCATGCCACCTGACACACCACATGACTGATTGCATGCAACCCTTTCATTCCACCGCTCCTCTCTCCGCTCCATTTCTTGACATCATAACGGTAAATATGGATTCACATAATTCCAGATTGCAATACATTTTCTAAAAACTTAAAACTGTAACGAAGCAGAGTATATACGTATCCAATAACTGTAACTAATTATTTTATACAATTATTATAATAAAAGAACTTCGATAATATAAGAAAATAGGTTCGATGCCTATGTAAATAGGTTTTAGGGTTATATTATTTAATCATCTAGACTGGAAATATAAACGTCTGTTACCTTATATTGGTTTCAGAGTTCGTAAGTCAACGAATTGTCATATTTTGCAAAACATTATCATATTTTCAGCCTGTTTAAAATAATTGAATTTAAATTTAACTTGAACTCTAAACCATATACTTTATTTACAGTAAATAATTTGAACAATTGGTATTCATTTTTGTATTCAGTATGAAATCAGTTCATTTTATGCAAGAAAAATCAAGACGTTTCTCATATTTCGTGAAAGAACTTCGATATCTCGGAAACTAAAAGGCAAGTAGGTGTCTATTAGTACCCGAATAGTAGCTCATGAAATGCACCATGAAGTTGTTGAAAAGGATTATTTTCTAAGGACTAGCAGTTTCCATGAAATTTGCTATGGATGAACATTTTGATTATTAAACAGAAAGTATTAAAATACAGATTAAAGCGAGGTAAATTCATAAAGTAGTTCGTAATAATTATTTAGTAAGATGATTAGTTTCTATGATATTTTCCAAAATATATTTTTAAATGCCGTTTTATTTTCATTAAAATAAAATTGGGCTATAGAAGAAGTACTAGCGTTAATATGCCAAATAATTCTTATATTTTAGAAAATCTTTACTTCTTTAAAAAAATGAATGTTTTCTTGAATAAAATGAACTCCTGGGAACATGTAACATAGCTTCTTAATAAGGACTTTAACTGTAGCTGTTGTCAAGATGAAAATTAAATTTTTGTCTAACATTCAAAAGTGGGATTAATATATAATAAAATATTTCATGTTATTTGCCAAAAGGAGTTTCATAATGTATAATTTCTTTTTTTCAGTCAAAAAATTGGAAATTGAAAAAAATTATTATATATTAGGTTTTAACCGCTTTCGAAAATTTAAAAAAAATTTTTGCTGGAATATTCTGTAATTCGAACAAAAAATTTTACCAGAAAATTTAGAGTGATTAAAAGCAGTTTTTGTCTGAAATTATTTACTGTTCAATTTTATTGATAGTAAAATTTTTGTATGCAATTTAGTAGAACAGAAATAATAGTTGACCAGGCAGCAAAAAAACCATAAATAAACAAAAAATTATTTATTTATGCCGACGTTTCGACCCAAGTCTTCAGGGCTATAGAACAAAAGAGATAACAACCATCATTTAGAGAAACATAAAACTGAAAAGAAATAGGATACAAACAATAAATATTTTTTTGTTTTTTGCTGACCGCACCCCCCCACCATCTTCTCCAATCATATAATTAATATTATTCGATTTAGTTTTTAAACAATTTTCATGAAAAGTAATCTTTACTTTAAAACTTATTTATTTATTTTTGTTTTTAATTTGGTCAATATTAATGCTTTCTTAAGTAATGAATATTCTACCTGCCAAATTCACCATTGAAACGCCAGTCCGAAATTAGACCCTGACCTATCGTGCTAGGATACAGGTGCAATAATGGAATCAATAGGTGACAAATATATATCAATACTTAAAAAGCCAAAAGAGCCCGTGGTAAACATTGCGTCAGCGATTCATCCACTCTTTAATAAAATATCACAAGTTTCGTAAGAAAAACACTCCATTTTCATAATAGATTGTAAGATCGAATTTTCCTTAAATAAGTACATCGACTTAAATAGTAAGCGTGTCTATTTATACAACAAATAATATATATTTAATTTAAAAAAAAAGAAGTTAACCTTGTAAAATTATTATATTAATGTTAATTGGTAGATCTAGTATAAAATTAAAATAAAATCATTGTCTACGTCAGTGGTTTTTAATATGTTTTCGCCAAGGCACCCTTATTCGGCTAAAAATATTCCATAGCATCTTTGTTGGGTTAAGACATTTCCCGGGACCTTTTTGGAGCTAAAATTATCTTTATGTTCGTTGAATAAATAGAAATAAAAGAAAATACTGGATTGCACAGCGTATTTGATATTCGATTTTTTTTTTGTAATATTTTGAGAATGTGACATTCATTTGCGGCACCTCCGGGTTCCACGGTACCGATATATTTCTCTCCATATAACTTTAATGTTACACGTCTATTTTAGTCACAGAGATATCCAGTAGCATAACTAAGGTTAAATACGTCTAGAGGTGAACAACCTTAAGACTCCCCTACACAATTTTTTTTCCCTAAATATTTTTTTAAGCCCCATTTTAGCTATTTCATTCAACTTTTAAGGCTTTTTCCTCTTTCTTATATCATGATATATCTACGGGGGAAAAACAGGATATAAATATATTTTTTTTTTTTCAAAATGAAAAAATAGTTTGTGATCATGATTCAATCGCAAAGACAAACAGAATAAAAGCGAACACAAACAGCTCAAAATACTCATTAGTATTCCAACAGGTTATCATAATTTTGATGGTCTCGAGTCTATTTCTTCATCTTCAGTCTGAAGTTTGAATAACGTTATCATTATAACTCTTACAAAATCATGGTCCGCCCTGTTTAACTTATGGATCAGAAACAAGGGCCTCTAAAAAGCAAGATGAAAATATACTTCTGATCGTTGAAAGACCAATCTTGAGAAAGAATCTTGGTCCTGATAGAGAGGATGGAACTTGGAGAAGTAGGAGAAATACCGAACTAGTTGGCCAGTTACGTTTATCAAGATAGGACAACTTTGATGGGCCGGGCACGTCGCACATATGATTCAGCGATACCCATGAAGGTGCTGTCCGGAAAGATGCATGGACAAAGAAGGGTTGGATGGCCAATATTAAGATGGGAGGTCTCAGTGAAATCGGACGTACGGACTCTACTAGGAGTCCAAAACTGGAGAGCGAGAGATGTATGTATGTATCATTATTACATTATTTTAGGGGAGTGAGGTAGCTCAGTGTGTAAGATGTTGAGTTAAACTCCTTGGACCCGGGTTCGAATCCAGTTGTGGCAGATAATTATTAATTCTCATCCTCTATGAAGTACTCGTTTAAGGTACTCTTAATTGCTGAAAAAAAATTCAATAAACACTACTTCCTTACAAAATACTGAATTCCTGACCCTCCATGGCTTATAGCAGATCACATTATTATTATTATTAATTTCAACATTATTAATTTATAACAAATTTTATTTTATATTTGAGGAGTGTTACATCAAAAGTCAATCCATCCTATTTTGGAAATTCATTATTTAAAAATTATTTTTAGAGCACTACATGTAGATAAGTTAATTATTTATGATACGTTCCTTATTTGACAGGTCAAAATTTAAATTTTGAAACTGATTGAACACAATTCTTGGTGGAGAATTTTAGTTTCCTAAAAAAAAAAAAAAAAAAAAAAAAATTGATACTTCTGGTAAAAAATTACTCAGTTGTACACTGTAAGTAGAGAGATAGTTCCTGAAACGTCAAAAATTATGGTTACGTTTTAGGAAACTAATACAAGATAATGAGTTGATGGTCAAGATTTTAAATTACTTCTGTAATAAGAATTCAATTATAGACGGGTGATAAGTTAATTATTTAAGGGAAATATAGATTTAAAACTATTTTAACAATTGTACAGTGAAAGTAGAGAGATAGTCCCTGAAACGTCAAAAATTATAGTTACGTTTTAGTAAACTAATACAAGATAATGAGTTGATGGTCAAGATTTTAAATTACTTCTGTAATAAGAATTCAATTATAGACAGGTGATAAGTTAATTATTTATGGGAAATATAGATTTGAAACTCTTATTTGACAGGTCAAAATTAAAATTTAGAAACTGATTGAACACATTCTTGGTAGAGAATTTTAGTTTGCTAAAAAAAAAATTGATACTTTTGGTAAAAAATTACTCAATTGTACTCTGAAAGTGGAACGATAGTCCCTGAAACGTCAAAAATTATGGTTACGTTTTAGTAAACTAATACAAGATAATGTGTTGATGGTCAAGATTTTAAATTACTCCTGTAATAAGAATTCAATTACAGACGGGTGTATGAAGTAAGGCTTTCTACAGTAGGAGAGTAACGTAGCGGCTTCCAAGGACGAATAGAGAAATGATTGAGTCGCAAAAACGGCGCGTGCAAACGAAGCTGGAATTACGCCATTGGAATGCAAATGGAAGGCTCACTGCGGAGATATCATCGTTCAACTGTTAGCCTCAGCATTTAACTACTCAATTTGTGGCTTAAATTTAAATAATATCGGATTTACTTAAAACAATTATACATATAATATTTCAGATTATAATTTTAAAATGTTTGGAAAATATAAAATAAATGTTTCCTATAATACCGCTGTGAACACAATTTACAACTGTAAATTAGAATATATTCAGTAAATTTGATCTTGATTTTATAATGGAGCGATGTAGGCCTGTAGAGAAACCACCCATTGGTAGCACTCTAATGACATTTTTACATTAGCAGGTCTCGTGGCCTTCTTCTTTTAAGGCGAGGGTTGTCAGGAATAGAAGAGAAAGCAATGTTAGAAACTAGTGGGTTCGGATGGTTAGGAAGTTTATAATGTAAGGAATGATATCTGGTTCAGAATCGTTCGGTTACATATGGAACATTAAGTTCTTTATGAATGATTTTATTTGTGAAATAGAAAGGAGCATTGAGGATTATACGAAGGATTTTGAATTAGGTACGAGAAGAATTCGAAGGTTTAGTGGAGCCCCAAAGCTCAACTCCTGTTGAGTACAAATCAGTCTTTTTTAATGAATTGGAAGTTTAGACCGTTTGGCCAGAAGTGCTGTAATAGTCAAAATCTACGTGCAGTTTCCTGCCTTTTCAGTCTTGTGTGAGGATTCCAGCTTACTCGTTGGTCCAGATATAGTCCAAGGTAGCGGATCTGTTCGACAGGGGTAAGAGTAACATTATTAAAGGAACTGTAAGGCAATCGATAGGCTTATGATGAAGGGTAAAGGTTAAATTGTTGGGATTTATTTTAATCCTCTAATTACGACACAAATCTTCGAGGGCTGTGATATGGGGGGAAAAGTATCTACAAACTAAATTATGTTCGGTTTTGTTTCATTTTGACGAGGTTTTCTATTCTCTTAGTAATACCATGATGTACAACGTAATATTTGACGTTACTAATTATAAACACAAAATTAGCTAATGACTAAAATTTGCCGCCGAATTTCAAGAACAATGTTTTCAATTTTTCTCGGATACTTTTTAACAATAAATTGAAATATTATTTAATAATTAAAAAATCTGTGCCACTACTACCCATGGAGGGTCAGGGGTTCAGTACTTTGTAAGGGAGTACTGTTACTAGACCAACGATTGTGCCAGGAGGTGAATTGGTCAGAATCAGGCTCGATCGCCAGATTTTTAACCAATTAAGTGTACCCAATTTTAAGAGGCTGGGCGATCCCCAGGAGGGCTCCAGAATCTACAAGTGTTTACTCACGGCTACAGTGTAACCGAAAAAAGTTTTCTGGTCAGCCGCATTCGAACTCGGATCCTTGGAGTTAGTAGCAACACGCCTTACCGCATTTAATAATTATGAAAATAAAAATCATTACTGCTACACCAGTGAAGGTTCAAAAGTTCGTACGCTGATTAGAAAACAATGTTTCTTGAACATTAGTCGTAAGAGAAGATAATTCTTTACCCTAATTAAGGGTTCCACTTTATGAGGCTGGGTGGGCTCCCAAACCCACAGGATAGACTCATGACTAGGTTTTTTTTTTTATTTGATAGATTTATTTATTGATAGATATTACAATCTGCCAAACAGTTGTGGGCAATTGGTAATAGTGATGAATGATCTCATACATACTAAAATAAAATAAAATAAATTTAAATAAACACTCTTAAAATATATATAAACAAAAGAATATACAAGATGAACATAATCAATCTATCAGTATGAAAAATAAATAAATAGAATAACATATTTTTTTTTTATTTATTTGTTGATATTTACAACTGTATAAAAAAATACAACCAGTAAATTTGATCATAATGACATAATAATATGATACAGGATGTAGAGAAACTACCCAGTAGTAGAACTCTAAAAACAGTTTACAATATAAGGTCACGAGGTCATCTTCTTTTCAGGCGCCTCGGAGGATTGCCAGGAATGGAAGAGGAAGCAAGGTTAGAAACGAGTGGGTTTGGGTAGTTAGGGAGTTTATTATGGAAGGAATAATATCGGGTTCGGGCTAGATCTGTTACATAAGGAACATTTAGGTCTTTATGCATGGTTTTATTAGTAACAAAATAGGAGCATTGAGGATTTTACGAAGGATTTTGGATTGTAAAGATTGGATACGAGAGGAATTCGAAGGTTTAACATAATGTTAAAATAATTTTTACAATATTTACACAATCTACCTGAAGATCCCTGAGCCCACTTCTATCCTCCACGTGTGAGGGGTAGAGCAGAGCTCAAAAGATCCCAGTGCATTCCTCTCGCCGCATCACTGGTAGTGAGCCAGTGGAGGCTGAGCAAGTGCGCTAAAGCTGCGAACACTCAACTTGGAGAGTGGAGAATCTGACCATTACCAGAATTTATGACTAGATTAACAGAATAAATAATTATCAGCTACAATTGGATTTCAACTGAGATTCTTGTAAACACTTAGCATTTTGCCTTACTCACTGAGCCACCCTAATATTCAATATATCTGGCCTATTATTCTTATTATGTTATTACTATTAATATTATTTTTTGCTGAGTCGTAGGACCCGTTCAGCTGATTGATTGAGAGACAGCTCGAAGGTCTCAAAGACAAGGCTTTCCAGTGACATTCAACTCTGTAACAATCACAGTTCGAGCAATGACTGCTGCGACCTTCTGGAGGAACTCATTAAAAGAATAATATTACAACATTACACGACAAAGCCCTCATTGACATACGCTCATATAACAAGGCCTCTTCTCTGTCTCAAGCTTATTTTATATTCTAGTTTGTTTGGTTTCAAAGCTGTTCCAATTAAAATTTAGGATTATTCAAATTATTTTTAAAAATATATTAAATATCCTTTTTAAAAAAAAAATAAAAAAAAAATAATAGAAATATGAAGCTTGTACTATTAGATTTTCGTGTTAGTTAAGAGAGATCACCGATTTCAATGAAACTTTTTTTGGTGATACAACGTCGAACAATGTTAGGCAAGTTTTCGAGAGTTATTGCTAAGGGGCTCTATGAGCCGAGATAAAAAAATATTCCAAATAATTCTAGGATTTTTTATATTTTCGTATGCCACCATTGCTTTGCATGTATTTTATGTATTATTAATTTTTTTTTAAATTATCATTAAATTCAAATATTTTTATTTCATTAATTATGTTATTTTCTTACATATGTAATTTTCCACTTTTTTTATTACTTTATTTTTATTAATTCGCATTCTGTATAATTATTCATTTTAACTATTCTATATATTATTTTATTCATTGGTTGTTATGTTGTTCTTTGGTTTTATCCCAGATGAAGGCCATATACTCTGGGCGAAACGTTGGAACTATTAAATGAGTTTTTTTAAAAAACTTATTTGTGTTATTTTCTGACCACACCCCAACCATCTTCTCATCATAAAATTTATCCACGGTCAACTATCTTCTCATCGATATCAGGGTGTTTAGATTATTTGAAATGAAAAGTATTTATATGTATATTAGACCTGAGCAGAATAGTCTACAAATATTTTGAATAGTGGCGTATGAACCTATCAATTTATAAATAATATTGCCCTTGAGGATGGCCGATTTGATCGAAACCTTGGACATTTAAAGTATTCATAAAGAGTGTTAAGTCTAAGTTAGATAACATTTAATTTATTTAAATAAAAACAATGAATTATTATTATAAACTAATTAAACAACAAATTATTGTTTTCTTGGGGAATTTAAAATCACAGGCACCACAGACATACACCTGAGAGGATAGTGTAATGAAAATTTACTAAATACATAATATTTGAACGTCTCCTTCATTAAATTTTCTGCAAAAGGTATAATCTCACACAAAATTACCAGTATCGATTCGTAATTATTAATTAAGTAGAATTTATATTGCCAAAAGGCAATCTGAAGTATCCTTCATACCCAGCTATACATATAGCATACCTCCTATATGTACGCACTAAATACCATTTAAAATCTTTACAGGAGAGTACGAAAAAAAAATTTATAAATTAAATTATAATATATTTAGAGTGCTACCAATGGGTAGTTTCTCTACACGCCTGTAACACTCCAATTTAACTTAAATCAGATTTACTAAATGTATTATAATGTACAGTTGTAAATAGCAACAAATAAATAATTATAATCTTAATATTTTCTTGAGACTGGTAATTCTTTAATAAATTACTCAAACACTATCCAATTATAGTCTCAAAACTTTATTTCTTTTATACGTTCAACATTTCGGCCAACCCGGCCATCTTCAGGGATATCTACTCAATACCACTTTGCAAACATATAATTTAAACCACTCTAAAAACTTCATTCAGGCTATTCTAACCAGGTCAAAACATTAATATCTAATTAGTTAATTATCCATTAAAACACAGTCAAAATTATTTATCTGCAAACACTATTAATAAACTTTTATCACAACTAAATGATGACTGAATGATGTGATAAAAGTTTATTAATAGTGTTTGCAGATAAATAATTTTGACTGTGTTTTAATGGATAATTAACTAATTAGATATTAATGTTTTGACCTGGGCAGAATAGCCTGAATGAAGTTTTTAGAGTGGTTTAAATTATATGTTTGCAAAGTGGTATTGAGTAGATGTCCCTGAAGATGGCCGGATTGGCCGAAACGTTGAACGTATAAAAGAAATAAAGTTTTGAGACTATAATTGGATAGTGTTTGAGTTATTTATTAAACAAATATTTAAAAAAAATTATAATGTTATAATATAAATAAATAACTTTACAGAATGCTACATTTACAATAAAAAATTATTGGAACAAAGATTAATGTTGATCAATTTATCAGTCCTCAGGGAGCGGATACTCCGCCATAATAATCCACTTTGTAACTAAGCATTGTAGGCCACGGGGAAGAAAGGGACCATTTCCGTCTCTTTAATTTACTTTACGTGATCACGAAAGTAGATCCCTAATCCATCATTTTCAGCCTTCTTATCGTTTTCTCTAAGTGCATTGCCGCCATTTCTCCGATAAGTTCATTAGTCATACGTTATGATTTACAACTAGCCATTCGCAAATATATTTAATGTAGGTATTATATTTTTGATAAGGTCTACGCAAAGACAAAGGCCTATTTGCTATTTTTTTCTATCTTGGGTTTTGTTGTATGGTAACGTGATTTTCTCATCACAATGCAAAAAAAAAGTTACTGGAGATCTAGCATTTACTAAAAATACGAAGTATAATATACAGGGTGTTTCAATTTTAAGTGTTCAAACTAAAAATATGAACTAAGGACCCCAAAACAAGAAAAATATTTCCTCAGGTTTTGGAGATATACACACCTAAAGATTTTCATTTTTATGCATTATTTATATTGTATAATTTCATATAAAACCTATTTATTTGTTCTAACTACTTAAATAATTAAATGTAAATATTACGATCCATATTAAATATTGTTCAAAGTGAAGGTATGTCCGCAAACCCTTTGTTTAGGAGATGGACTAGATAGAATACTACAATCGCCTTTTATCCCTAACTGTATAAAAACTATTAGCATAATAAGGATTAATACTATTTGGATTTAGGATTGGAAACTGTTAATCAGTTTTTAATAGGCTTTCACAGAGTACTCACCACTATGGCTTCAATTTATACTAATGGTGGATATGACTTTTGCAATGGTAATACTAATGCTGCCCGTCATGAATATGCCAGGCGATTTCCGAATAGAAGATACCTAAACAAGTCTATCTTTAGCTCCACGTTTCAACGTCTTAGAGAAACTGGTACATTTGCTATAATACCACGTGCTGACGGTATTTTTGCCCCTTTACGAAATGAAGAAAGGAGTGCGACCATATCACAATATTTTGATGATAATATCGGCATATTCACCATTAGTTTAAATTGAAGGCATAATGATGCGAATGCCTCTTACAAACTAATAAATGTTATTGACAGTTCCCGATGCTAATTCCAAATAGTATTAATCCTTATGTTGCCTATATTTTTTATACAGTTAGGGACAAAAGGCTATATTAGTATTTGTTAATATCTTTTTTTTACCGACAAAATCAGACCAGCCTATAATCTTCCCTGGAAAATCCTAAGCATTGAGCAAAAGCCACATCAAAATCGGATAAACAGTGTTGCAGTGCTTAAAGTACAAATAAACTAATATTTACTTTTGTACTTTCAGTCCACAGAAAGAACAACATAAATAAATAAAACTATATTTATTTATTTTATGCGTTTCGGCTAAAACTCAGTATTAGGCCTACCTTCTACGCCATAACCCCTGATGAAGACCTGAAACTCAGGTCGAAACGTCGGCATAAAATAAACAAATAAATATAGTTTTGTTTATTTATGTTGTTCTTTGCTGACCGCACCCCCCGACAAACTTCTCCAATTATTCCTGTTATTACCCTTATCACATAAAATGCAAAGTAATAAATAATTATATTAAAAAAGCAATTAAAGTAACAGATGATAGTAGATTACATATAATAAAAAATAAGATAATTAATATGTTCCTAAAATATATTTACCCAAAATAATTAATCTACAAGATTTGGGAAATTAACCTTAAAAATATTAAAAATAAAACAGGAAACGAAATAGTAATTAATAAAGTAAAAAATAAAAAATTTTATGGATGCAATTACATTAAAGGACTATCTGAAGATATTACGAAATCATTTAAGGATTACGATGTTGATGAGTACTCCCTAAGTCATAGACCCAATAATAAAATAAAGAACTATTATAGTATATTAAAGGACAAAATTGATACAAAAAATCAATAAGGATTAATATATAAAATTCCCTGTCTAAATTGTCCAGCTATATATATAGGTGAGACAAAGCAATTATTGGGTGACAGAATTTATCAACACAATAATGATTTGAAAAACAAGGAGAAGGATCCAAATAAAACAGCACTAGTCCAGCATGCAACCAAAAACCAACATATTTTTGATTTTGAAAATACACTCATTTTACATAAAGAGAATAATACATGCAAAAGGAAAATACTTGAATCCATTTACATATCTGAAAATATTGATTATACTGTAAATTTCAAAACAGATACGAGGAATTTAAACCAACATTATGCAGAGATATTAAGTAAGATTAATTTATAAATAATATAGGATAAATTGTATGTGGATAATTATAGTTGGCCTTGATAGGATTTTTGCTAATGAAATAAAGAGAAAAATTGACAAAAATGTAGTTATGATAAATATTTTTTTAAATGCTTGAATTGAGTAGAGGAAGGTTACAAGCATGATTGTGATAAATGTTTATTAAAAGTGTTTGCAGAGAAATAATTTTTGACTGTTTTTTTAATGGATAATTAACTAATTAGGTAATTAAACATATGTGGGATATACTTATTAACAAAAAATAATTTTACCTAATGTTTTTAATGTTTTCATAGATATAAATTCATATGTTTTCATAGAGTTTTTAAATTATATGTTTGCAAAGTGGTATTGAGGTAAGGTAAATTATAAATAATAATGTTAAGTAATTAAATTGTTTGCAGGATCATACATATAATGTGCTCAATATGAATACTTTTTAGATTGTTATGTGCTATCAGAATCCGTTAAGAAATTATGAATATCCTCAAAAGAGAGAACAAACGAGGGGTTCCTTGAAATATTGTTTGAAACATTAGGCATATATTATAAGCTTCTGTAAATATACTATAACAGAATTTTACAATATCCAGTTCTGTAAAATAAATAAATTAGATCTTAATAAGAATTAATTCTATTTCCCTTATCAAAATATTAATTCTTTATATTTCATAATGCTGGTGTAGAAATTGTTGAGGCCAAAATAAACGACTCGACAGTCAACAATTTCTGTTAGTGAATTAGTGGCTAATTAAACAGTTTTGTTGATCCGAGTCGAGGGAAAATAAACCAGCTCTTAATGACAATAATCATCTTTGTTGACCAAGATTTAATTCTATCAAGCCCTTGGTAATTTGTAATTTTGGATTGTTTGCCTAACCAGGGCAATGCGGGAAGAGGGTTCATCATTCTCTGTGTATTTTCCTTAAATTAAGAAGACATGGTAGGCGTGATAAACATATATAATTTATTACGGACAAATTTAAATTTGACAAGGTAAACACAATGATAAGAGCGTAAGATCAAGATAAGTTATACAACAAATATATTCATATTAGAAGAAGATAGCTGACCGTATAAAGTAGATTGTAGGCAGATAGTCCGGATGGCGGTCAATAAAGGTATCATAACCTTATTGTTATCCTACGTTTCGTCCCACTTTTTCGTCATTCTGCTACCAAATCCTGAAGCTTCATCAATTGGTAACTGAACTTCATTCTTACAGCCCTGACAAACCCCTGCAAAATGAGCTGAAACGTTGGTTAACAATACATAGTTTTCTTTTACTATTTTAATAACCTGATTGACAGCCACCAGGACTATCTTCCTCCAATTTACTTCAACTATCTTCTTCCATTACGCTGTAATTGTTTCATGTACTTTCACTAATATACTTTAGCCTTGTAGACTATGCAATTGTTTTTTAAACGAGCGTCTGCAATGTTCCAAAATATGTATAATTCCCGGATTATTAGAAAAACTGCACAAAATGTTTCTAAGTATGCCCACTCAGACGACTATGTTCAATCCATTAGTTACTGTTCTTCAATAATATTGCTATGATTAAGATCTCTTTTTGTTCGGTTCAGCGTTTTAAACTATCAAATTGTCTTTTAAAAGAGCATCTAGAACGTTTCAGAAGTTGTATAATATAATATAAAAAAATCTTCTATAATAAACAAATGCTATATTGGAGAAGTCCATTTTTGGGGGCGGAGAGGGACACCTTTCAAATGGTTATATGTATAATTTGTGTTATATGTCTAAATAAATTTCACTATGGGCTATTAGTTAATTTCGTTCATTGAGCGGGGATCTCGAAACGTACGTTTCCGTCGAAAACTCGAATTCGAATTTATATGATGGAAATACTTTCTCTTACTATATATTCCATATAGTGATAAGTGAAATTGAAAAAAATATGAAAGGGAACGATAATATTTCACTTAACCTGTCATTAGTCGCTAAGTCGAATTTAACATGGATGGCCGCGCGTGAGACTTGTTCTCACATTTCTTATTTATATCTCTTGAATGCATTTTTAAAACATAAAATTTTGATTTATATTATGTTTATTTAACTACAACAAAAAAAATTATAAAAATATTTATTTTGACACAAGAGCAAACTAGTTTTAAAAAATTCAAAAACATAATTATAAAATAGTAATAATATTTTGAAATATACAAAGTTATAAAAAAAATCCAAATACAGATACATCCTATTATAAGAACATAACACTAATCTTTAAAAAGAAAAATGCTCAGTTTGAAGAAATTTCTTGTGTACAACTGGTGCAAGTGAACACCGTATGAGTGAGAAAGATTGGTCTTTTCGATCTCAGTGATTATTTTTTATTTTTTTATTCGCTCTCCTGGGACAGAATGCATTAAATCCCTTCGTAATAGTGGGTGTGGCGCAGCGATGAACTGAAAACAAGAAAAGACAAATTCATGTTGTTATACAATATACACTTATAGTATTGAAATACAATTCATAGTAAATAATGCGTACGTAATGAAGTACACAATTGACTTTTCTAACCTTACATGAGGAAGCTGAATGAAGATCCTTTCAGCTTAACGACACCAGTTACCTGACTGCGTCCTTCCTCTCTCATAATTTGTCATGCCTGATTTTGTTTAATAAGGCTTTTTCCCTCATAGTTAGTTTTTGTCCTGGTGCGAATCTAATTGAGAACATAATATTACAATAATAACGTAAAAATTCATAGCTAATAGGAAATATAAGCTTTATGTGTTTTCAGAAAAAAATATTTTTTAGGAGCATTAATTTCCTTCTATTAGAATATTAAAAGATTATTTATATGACGATCATATAGAATTATCTTTTTTTAAGTAAAAATAAAATATTGGTTTAACAGCGCGTTTTCAGTGTGGTGGAATTTAATGTATGTCGTTAAATGTTTACTTTTTTTTTTCTTTTTTTTTTTTAACGTAGTTTGTTTACCCCTGAGAGACCTTTGGTATAAAATGTGTTTTTCTCTTCACTTTAATTTATTTCATCTAATTAATTATAAATCTGAATACCTTATAACAATAGTTACCATAGTAAATAATTAATTACATTGTCCCCGTGAAAATATTACTTCAGTTTTACAGGTTAGTGTGCTCACAGTTAGTAATAACCCTTTGATTACATCCCAAACTCCCCAGTCCCAAATCACAACCCTCGAAGAATGGTGTCAAAATTAGAGAATAAAAATAAATCCCAAGAAATCACATTTACTTTTCGTCGTAAACCTGCCGACTGCCCTAAAGTATACTTTAATAATGTGGCTCTTACCTCTGTAGAACAGATTCGTTATCTTGGACTATACCTTGACAAACGACTAACCGGGAATCCTCACACAAGACTGAAAAGACAGGAAACCCATCTGGACATACGGAGTTGAGCTTTGGGGCTCCACTAAACCTTCGAATTCCTCTCGTATCCAATCCTTACAACCCAAAATCTTTTTTAAAATCCTCAATGCTCCTTATTTTGTTACTAATAAAACCATCCATAAAGACCTAAATGTTCCTTATGTAACCGATCTAGCCCGAACCCGATATCATTCCTTCCATTATAAACTCCCTAACCACCTAAACCCACTAGTTTTTAAACTTGCATCCTCTTCCATTCCTGGCAATCCTCTGTGGTCCTGAAAAGAAGATGGCCTCCTGGCCTTATATTGTAAAATGTGTTTAGAGTTCTACTACTGGGTAGTTTCTCTACTTGCTGTATCATATCACTATCATTATGTCATTATGATCAAATTTACTTGTTGTATTTTTTATACAGTTTTAAATATCAATAAATAAAAAATAAAAAAAATTTTACAATTTAGATTTGAATAACCGTAAACTTATATTTACTCGATGAGACCTCTTAGCTAGGCTGTTCATGAACTGATTTTTTTTTTACCGAAAGAATAACACATTTTTTACAATTGTTTCCAAGATTTTGAACTAGACTTGACATGTAGAATATTTACGGTATCTAGTTCAATATTTTTGAGCCATAAAAAAAACAACAAAAAATCGGTAGTTCAGAATACATACTTATACACTTAAGGACATTTTCAAAAGTTAATTTTCACCAAATTAATAAGTTTTAAATTTATTAAGTAATAGTCAAACTCCAACGAAAAAAGACTCCTAGGCAAGAAAAAGAACATAACGTATGATAAGCATGCATGGCGAACATGGAAGCTAACCTCAGAATAAGGTTTGACCCGTGCCTAATTCGTTCTCTATCTCAAAAACATTTCAGCTTTAGGTTTCATTTTGCGTTCTTTAAGAACGTGCTTGGGTATTTATGTCCGTATTGAGATATTTATAACCCACTTTGTATTGTCTTGATCAGGCGTCTAAACTCTGACAGAGTTCTGAAATCTCTCAGTATTTCTATTAACTTTTAATAAAGATCTTGTAAAAACTTAAAAATCAAATTGAGATTTATCACTTCTTCATGAAATTCCTCTTCTTTTGATATCTAAATCTTCAAACTCCATCATTTCTGATAGCCCGGAGAAGGTATTGATACTACCATATTATATATATATATATATATGTGTACGATATGATATTACTATCATAGGCCTGGGTAGGAACATCCCCCTGACTGTAAGCACCTCCTGCCCCTCTAGAACATTTGATTAACTATGCTACTGATTATTATATAAGTTATCATTAATATGAATTTGTTGAATGAAACAAATATTCCTTGTTTAAGTGTAATAATTTAATTCATATACATCAACAATAATGTTTCGGGAATATCCCCCATCTTCAGGTTGCTGATAAAAATATTTTATATATAAAGTACAATTATCTTCTTATTTTGTCATTAGTGCTAATATTGAATCATATTATTGTCACTTTATAAATAAAAAAAACTTTTTATAATATCAACTATTGTGGATTTTTAAGGATAACATCATCATAACATTAATCATACTCCATAAAAATGGTATTAAAAAAGTTTTTGTTTTTTTTATTAAGTGACAATAATATGATTCAATATTAGCACTAATGACAAAATAAGGAGATAATTATACTTTATATATAAAATATTTTTATCAGCAACCTGAAGATGGGGGGTATTCCCGAAACGAAATTATAGTTATTATGTTACAAATAAAATGAGACATACCTCACATAGGTATAATCTCCAGTTCAATATATTTAACAAGAACATATTTTACATATAATTTAACAAGCGTTTAAATTGTAGTTACATTAGGTAAAACATGGCCTTCAATTGTTCAAGTTAAATTCTGTCACTAGCCATTCAAAATTAACGTTTTAATTAATTTAATCTTTATGCCCTGCTAAAGGCAGTCATAAATTATATGTTTATTCTCACCATGCTCAAGTACTATTATTAATTTGATTAAATCTTCTTAGGAATGATTTGTACAGTCCTATTTCAATTAAAATAGTCTCTGTAATTGAATAATTATTTTATTTTTTTGAACAAGAATAGTAAATTTTTATTTTCAATTGAAAAAGATTATTCCAACACAAAATAAGATTTTACATTTTGTCACATTTTATATAATTAGAATATATCTAGCTCATTTACAAAGTGACCTATAACTTATTTTATTTTAAAATTTTCTAAACTTAAAACTATCTGATAGTAATAAGCGAAATAAACCCTGTAGTTTCTGTCGCATTAAGTCCCCTTTATTAGGGAAACATCTAGTGGTCGTGCGTGATTTTTACCAAATCACCTCCTTGCACAATCGTTAGTCTAGTGACAAAGTACTGAACCCCTGACCCTCCATGGCTAGTAGTAATACAAATGTTAGTACAAAACCAATAAGCTACCAACTGAGGAAGGCTCAATGAGGACAAGATACAGACATTGTAAATAAAACTGTCAGAATAGACGGAGAAAGTTGGATAAAAATTAAAATGAAGTCAACAAAAAGAATGTGAATATAATAATGACGGTGATGACAGCGGGTTCGAATCCGACTATGACAGATAAATATTTTCTGTTTCACTGTTGCCGTGAGTGCCCTCCGGGGTCTACCTTGTCTCAGAAACGGGTACCCTTAATTGGGTAAAAATCTAGCGGTCGAGCGTGATTCTGACCAAATCACTTCTTCGCACAACCGTTGGTCTAGGTTGTACTTCCTTAGAAAGTACTGCACTCCTGAAACTTTATGAGTTATAGCGTTACTGATTTATTTTCTTCTGTAATGAGCGATAGAATTGAAATTGGACCACTGGAGTAATAATCAATGAAATAATAATTAGTAGAAGTAATAAAAAGTATGGTAAAATTATTAAAAGGAAATTTTATAAAAAACGGGATATATCCTGCAATAAAAGAGGAAGGGGTATAAATATTGGTAAAATAAAAAAATATGAAACAATATAGTATATTAATATTGATGTTTACTGCAATGTGGATGGATATGGATATAGTTGGTAAATAGATGGAAAAAGATAAGGTGGTTGGATTTACATATGGGCGTATTTGTTTCGTTTGTACCAAGACTCAGTTGAGAGAGGAGTAATGGGATCTTCAGGAGACTTGCTTTTCTTTCACTATTTATTATAGTGTAATCGTCTATCTATATCTATATATCTATTTATGCATATCTAATCTATATCTCATTAAATATAGTGTGGATATGCCCACTGCTTTCTACTTTCAATGTCTAAATATATATGAAAGAATGTAATATTACACAATAAAGAGCGAAAGTTTTTCGGAGTATCACGGGAATCTATTATTCAAAATAGGCTTACACAAAATTATTGAATGTTAAAATGGTAGTTCATTGGTTAAATGCGTAGCCAAATTATGTTTCTAGTACCAAGAAAAAGCTAGTTTTATAAGAGGATTACCGACTTCCCTTTCGCTACGTTTAGGAAATTCATTATGAAACAAATGGAAGGGATGATGTTGGGTAAGGACAGCGCTTTACGATCTTCAGCTAGATTTAACCGATCCTTAATGTAACTACAGGCTGACAGGGGCGGGGTCGAACCCTTTGTCGGGGAATGCCCTCCTCGCCCTCCGGGCTATCGTTCGGAAAACACCCCCCAGATTGGAGGGGCACTAACACGAAAAAAATCTTAAGCCCCCAGATAATGGCCGGGAGCAGGAGGAATTTAGAGTCCTCTTAGTGCCCCAGGAGGAACGAGGCAAAAAATAAAACCCTTCACATGCCCTACATTCGGTCATTATGCCTCCTTACAACCCGCTCTACGCTTTACCTATCCCTTTAATCGTCCCTTGTACCTCAGCCTTGTCAGTTTATGCATTGTCTAGGAATATCGGCAGGTGTGTAGGGTTATAATTTTTTTACGGGAATATTTAAATTATTCATAGACTGATGGGGTCTCGTGGGACAGTGAGCAATTAAAATAAAGCGTTCAGAAGCCCTTCAATCAATTCTTGCTCTGATAGAGGAATTAATTTACTAACTGCTCAATAATACAAAAGGTTTTAGGAAAAAATATTAATGACAGAAAATTTTTAAAAAAACTAAGAAATATATTCAAAAGTGAGGCAATGAGAATCTTAAGTGAATAGTTTTCTTATTTATTATATTATTTTCTATTTTGATGATCCGAAAACTCAGTAAATTTATGTTGTTTAAGTACAACTCCCCTCCCTCCTCTCCCCCTATCAATATCTAAGTATATATTTATGGTAATATATTTCACTCAAGACTGGGCAAAATATAATGCTTTTTTAATAATGTAATAAACATTATAATTATAAGCTCTTTAGACATTATATTAAGATTATAAGATCAATATCGGTTAGTAATGGGACTAGAGGGCTGTGGATGAAGTCATTAAAGGCTATCGCTGGAGCCGAACCCAATATTGACACGGGCTCCTCAAGTACACTTATTATCTCCTATTTAACCCTCACCTCGTTTAATCAATTAACTGGACCGAATTCGAGTCCCGTCTGTTTTTACACAGTTGTTCTTGTGGCCAAGTACTGCCTATGCAGCTCACGTTTCTTACAAAACGCTCTTATCCTCACACACACACACATTTATGGGAGGATAACATAGTCGGGGGGGTGGGCTTAATAATGATATACACAAATAAGTGGAACTTATTTATTTGACATAAACGACATAAACGGTCAACTATAAAGACCTCATTTATAATTGTAAGTTTTCCCTTGACAGTTCAGAAAGCTTTGTATTATTTATTTCTTCTTCGTGAACCCCTATTATTATTTATAAAATTTATTTCAACGTTTCGGACTGTTTGCCCATTATCTAGTTCTTTGTTCTTCTAAAATATATATTCATTTACACAGCTGTTGTACGAAGCATGCTTTCAACTAAATGCCAGGCACGCATTCACTTTGGGCTGGCTGGTCGGGTATAAGTGGACTGTATACAAATAAAACATGATTAAATGAAAATAAAATTCTATTGATTAAGTTACAGGTGGCCGATATGAAACATTTATAGTTAAAAGGGTTAATTAATTTTAAATGACTGGGCAATGGAAAATTGTAGATATAATGAGGTGGTTGATGATGATATGGATGTTAGTTGTACTTAATCCCTCGTTGCTAGGTGTACTTACTCCGTGCTTCCTTCTTCCCTCCGCATTCCTATGCCTCTCTCTTCTCTGTTGCTAGGAAACTCGCCAGTAAATCTACTCACTCATGGTAGATCTTACTGATGCGTGAACAAAGGAGAATTGACTACTTCTGGCAGACGACAAGATGGCTCTCTCATCCTAGGTCCGGGTAACTTCTCCTTACCACAGAGCTCTGGAGGAGGTGAGTTCTGACTGTTGGCCACATGGGGCGCTAGTATTGCCTATATACGGCAGCCCCTCCAATTCAAGCTTTCGGTTAACTTAGATTACCCGGAATAACTGTAGTAATTATTATTTATTTATTTACTGTAATAATTGGGCCAAGTATTTACTACTAAAAACATTTTTTTTTTTTTAACTTAAATTATATGATAAAAATTTCTCCAGTCCAGATTAAATCAACCTTCCTTATTCAAATCTTGAATAAAAGTCAATATATTTATTTTTTATTAATCGTAAGTATTTTGTTATTGTCTGTCTCAAGCTAATACACGAATCTCTACTTTAATTAATTGTGATGTCAAATTTTGCTGTTATAAATTATTTTTAGATGTTCTTTCAATATGAATACATTTTTTTAATATATCCATCTTCTCTGCCTTATTTCAAAGATGTATCTGGTATATTTATTGACTTGGCTAATTGCCTAATCCTGTCATCCTGTGCTGTTTATTTAATCTAATATATTTATTTCATAATTATTTATTGTTTTTGGAATCTATTTTATTAATGATGTCGGCCAGTAACTCCAACATCAGTATTATCACAATATTTTTTGTTATAAAGTGAATTTGATTTGAAACATTGCGATTCGAACTTTAACAACCAGGTTTGCTTACAAATAATTTTGCTAACTATGGATAAGGTCAAATACAAAATTTAAAAAAACAAAAAAAAAACACTGTTATATTTTAATTTTTAGAAATAATTCTGAAAATGAAAGGGAAATAACAATTGCATACTCATTTAATTTTTACCACCCACGCCGAGGCACGCCCCACTATCTCCTTGATAATAAAACAAAAGAAGAAATTGTAAGATCTGAGATCACAATGGCACTGGCTCAAGGATAGCAGATCACTATCACCGTGACATTAATGTTGCGTCACCTTTTGATATTGGCTGAACTGATTTCTTCCTTTTTTTATTTTTCACTCGGAATTATTTTTCCGACCACACCTGCTTAGTGGAGCTCCGCTCAATAAATAATGGAACTGCTACTCATTTTATTATGTAGGTAAATTAGCCGGTTATATTCTAATCTGTGAAGGTCCGAGGCTACGTGACATATCTACCCCGGGCTATCTCGGACCTCCCAGCAGGTACGGCGGTAGGTAAGGGCCCAGCACTTCTCTCTACTCCGCCTCTCAGAATTTACGATTTTAATACTCGCTTATTATACAATTGGCCTCGGATTGTGAAATGTTTGCTTATTTAGGCTAAGAGCTTCGCCAGATATATGACCACATTTTTTTTATTTATTGAAATTTACAACTGTAAGACCTCAGCACCTTCGGCAAAAAAATAAAATTAAAAAATACGCACAAGCGTGTTCTTCGATTTTCTGCTGCAGGCTTTCCTAATTTAATGTCTGATCCTCTCTAGTATCGATTAGATGCTGAAGTTTGTTTGCCCAGCGTTTCTATAAGTTTTGTATTTGCGGCAATTGGCAAATGTTTGGATCAGGACTATCTACAAAAATAAATATAATAATGTTAGGAAGAAAAAAGAGAAATCAAACCAAATATAGTAAATCAATACTAGGGCTAAAAATTTGCAAAATGTAGGTTTCACGCCTTTTTGCAATTGTACAATGTTGCTCAATTTAACTAATCTTATAACTTAAGCCTCCATTTCCCGTTTTAAATACCTGTTTCAAAGGCCATAAGGATGGGTTGGCTAGGAAGGATTTTCTTCTTTCATTTTTTGATTAATGGATTAAAAGATTCAGATGTTCCGTACATCGAAGTGTGGATTAAAGGTATGATAAGTAAGGCTAACACGGAAAGTGGGTTTCTCGAACTTGTTTTATACAAGTATTTCAAAGGTGATATTACACCTTCACCAAATCGGGATTTAGCGGGGTCGGGCAACCCACTACAGGACAACAAATTCCCAGAACAGCTCTATGTGTGCTCGCTGTTAATAATAACCCATTAATTGTATCCCAAAATCTCCAATCCCATATCACAGCCCTCGAAGATTGGTGTCCTAATTGGAGGATTAAGATAAATTCCAACAAATCCCATCAAATCACCTTTACCCTTCGTCGTAAACCTACTGAATGCCCTACAGTTTCATTAAATGATGTTACCCTTACCCCTGACGAACAGATCCGCTACCTTGGACTACATTTGGACAAGCGATTAACCTGGAATCCTCACACCAGACTGAAAAGACAGGAAACTGCACGTCGATTTCGACTATTACAGCACTTACTAGACAAACGGTCTAAACTTTCATCACATTAAAAAGACTGATCTATATGACTGTAATAAGGCCAATTTGGACATATGGAGTTGAGCTTTAGGGCTCCACTAAACCTTCAAATTCCTCTCGTATTCAATCCTTACAATCCCAAATCCTTCGTAAAACCCTCAATGTTCTTTAATTCGTCACTAATAAAATCATACATAAAGACCTTAATGTTCCCTATGTAACCGATCTTGCATCCTCTTCCATTCCCGATAATCCTCAGAGGTGCCTGAAAAGAAGATGGCCACGAGACCAGCTAATGTAAAATCTCATTAAAGTGCTACCAATTGGTAGTTTCTCTACATGCCTGTAACACTTAATAAGTTTAGTAAAATTCTAAATTAACATAAAAGTAAATGAAAACTTTTTTTTTTTTTTATTTGATTCTGAAAACTGTTTTAAAAAGTTTTCTTCTCTCTTGGGGTAGGTTAGCTTATTATAGCGGTTTTTCAAAATAGTCCCTATTTATTTATAGATTTATTGCCAATAACTCCTAGAATACTATTAGTAACTTGAACATGTAAATTTGTAAAATTTAAGGGATTAAATGTTATATAACAAGTGTGTATTATCTAAGATTTTAACGGAAACCTATATATTTCCAGCTATGGTGCACAGTTGTCCCTCCCACCCTTATAATGGATTGTCCCTTATAAGTCTAATATTTTCCTGTATACAATTTTTCAAACATCGACATTATTTGCCAGATAATGAGGAATATTTTATGAATAGATTCTGGCAACTATCATCAAAACTACAATTTGCAGGAAAATAATTATTATACACTACTTCATAGTGCATTTAACGAACTTTGAATTAAGCTGTAACAGAAATGTTTACGTTCAATATTTAAATAGCTCTTACAATATTTTTTTTCACGAAAACAGGAAAATTAACATCTTGTTAACATATTTGGGCAGGGATCAGGGTAACTGGTTACTCCTACGGAGATGATCATTATAAAGTAATTCGGGCTGTATTTAATGAGCTTCAAATTGTTCAATAGTCATCAAAATGTTTTTCTCAAGTTAGTTTTTTAAACACCATACCCTTTTTCCAAAAAAAAAAAAAATTATTTAGGAATCATCACATTATTGGGTAATTAATGTTAGATTTTTTATTATCCCTTCAGCGCAGATTATTAATATTTGTACACGATCTTAAATGAAAATGAGGGTTATTATGAGAAAAGCTCAATATTTCATAATAATATATATAATTATGAAGAAGATGACCAATCATTTGTATAAATAAGACATATATATGGCAATATACCAATTTGGATCTAATTAAATACAGCCTAAAAATGATACTCATATTTGTATGAGCACCAATTACTCTGTTATTCGACAAAATAAGTTCACAAAATTTGAATTTCTTCTTGTTGGGAAAATATATTGGTATTTGAAAAGCAGTATTTGGGAAAATATTGAATGTAAAGAGTTCTGTTAAAGCTTATTTTGAGGAATATTAAATGATCCGTAAGGTAAGTTATAATGATTATTTTCCTAAAATTATAAACATAAAAATAAATTGCGGCCATTTTGAAGAATTAACCACATTTTCCCGAAGGGCTTCCAGAAATTTTCACGTAAAAATTTATTAACAAAAATTAATTTACACGTACATTACATAAATTACACGTACTTCTAGGTACAGCTAAATTGTGAAATATTTTTACTAGATTACATCGATGGTCATGCTTCACAATGGTGCTAAGTAGTTTTCCACAACTTTACAATCAATAAAATTAAAGGTTCTCTCTTATAGAAAAATTAATTAACCTTTCAATTAATTTTCCTAAAAAAGATAACTTTTTTTTATTTATTTTTTTAATGTAATTTACAAGTGTACAAAATAATAAATACAATAAGTAAATGTGTGGAATATTTCATTTACACTTGAAAAGCTTGGAAAGGAACCACCCATTGGTGGTTTTTCAAGTATTAATTTAAATTAGAAGGTCATCTTCTTTTCAGACGCCTTGGAGGATTATCAAGGATTGTTAAGGATGAGAGATTAAGAACTAATTGGTTTGGAATGGAAAGTCGCATATCTGTTTTGGCGAATGGGATGTTAAGGTCTTTGTGGATGAGTTTATTTGTAACGTAATAAGGAGCATCAAGGATTTTACGTACGATTTCGGATTGTAAGGATTGGATGCGGGTGGTATTTGATAATTTAGTAGAGTCCAAGAGCTCAATTTCATATGTCCAGATTGGCCTGAGTATCAAAGAGTATAATAATTTTTTGTAGTGAATGGGAAATTTAGAGCGTTTTTCAAGTAAGTGTTGTAGAAATCGAAATCAACAAAGATAATCTTTAATTGTAATTTCCGTGAAGTTAGTAGAAATGTACATAGCATCACTGTGAAGTAAGCCATCGATATTCTAATACCATGAATCAACTGCATACGAAACTATTGAACCCATAAAATCTGTTATACCTCACAATTAGTGTTAACATATTTTTGAAGAGCTATCGCAGCATGAATTAGAAGCCCTTTTTAATTTTTATTTCTTATGAAAAAGTGCAATTTGTAAATATATATCATATATTCACTTTATTGAAACAAACCAAACTTGACTTATACAGTGTCACACTAACCCCGTTACATATAGTAATTATTCATCAGCGTATAACTTTTTTTTAAAATTATCTACATTGAAATTTACAATTGTAAATTATGTAACACATTCAGTAAATTTGATCGTAATTAAAATGCAGTATTACAAGTGTGTAGAGAAACTACCCATTGGTAGCACTCTATTGACATTTGACATTAGTGTGGTATATATTCTTCATCATTTGCTAGGAATATATATATAAATTTTAATATAAACTAGTTTTCTATTTTATGTTACTTCATGTACCGTATCAATCTTTATTTTCTCTTATCATTTTTTATTTTTGTCAAATCTTTAATACTACTTCCTGTATACGCGACGTATTTGAAATC
>NW_027108625.1:654377-655174 GCF_000696795.3 Halyomorpha halys | reverse complement strand
GGAAAATAAATAGTTGTAAACTATTTTTGTTTCACTATTGACCGCAACCCTGACCAAAACCCTATATATCAATTTTTACGGTCAACTATACATACATATATAAACTAGTTTAATATTACTCTAGTTCTTCTTTTGGCAAAACAATTTTTCATCTATGGAAGTTACATTGCTGCCTGAAGGGACATATCCCAGACAGCTAAGATTTATCCAGGAGATGTTCTGCAGGTATTGGACCTAATTGAAGAGACCAGACTAATTCGTGATCCCGACTCCCCTTCAGACCTGCCCGGAGCCTTCCCCTTGTTCTGTGTCAGATGGTGACTGGGCAACATATCCAATTCCCTCTGTACTGACTCATCTGAAGCCTTCGTTTGGTGGTAACTAGTTTATCCGGTTGACATCTAGGAGGATTGTCCAGCTGGTTTGGTGATGAGATGTTAACACGATCTGACGGGGGAGGGTGCCATATTAACTTAAAGCAATTTACAACTACCAGCTTTAACAAAAAATATTTAGTGTTACAATAACCGAATTATTTAACAGACTAATTTAATAAGTCCGAAAAATACTTCAATTACAGAAATAACTCAGTACCTGAGTGGGCATTTAAAAATGAGTGGGCATTATAAATAGTTTGTTATATGGTGGTGTATTTTATATTGTTGATAATTTTATAGAGAAAAATAAATGTTAATGGTTTTAAATTTTAAATAAATAGGTAACTAGACTTAAGCATAGTAAGCTTATTAATAATAAATATGACTTTTTAATAATTGAGTGTTGGAATAGGTTTGAAA
>NW_027108625.1:648456-653254 GCF_000696795.3 Halyomorpha halys | reverse complement strand
AAAACTGAGGAAATCAGACCAGTAGTGAGAGTATGGGCGAGCTGGTGCACTTCCGTGAGCAGCCAATCAGAAGCCAGCATTTTGATGAACCTCAGGTCTCTTCCCTGCACCAAGGGGGGGCTCCACCCGCCCTCATCTCATTTTTCTAACACAAATAATTTTTCGTACTCTTCCTCCTTATCAAATATTTTTCAAATCAATTCCAACATGTTGGTAGATAAATTTTAGGTAAATAGATTTTTTTCCTTGTCTGTGAAACATTTTTTGAGAGCAGTATTAAAAAAAATCGGAAGTGAGGGCTCGGCGAGCCCCCCCCCCCTTGGTGCTGCTAGGGTTAAATTATATACCTATAAAAAATACAAAAATTTATTCAAGGAAAACATGGCCAAGCCAGCTAGAAATATTACAAGAAATAACAAACTATTTTCTAAATGCCGGCGTTTTAGCTCATATTATGTTGTAGCCATCTTTTTGTAGACTAAAGTACAAGTACTAATTTTATTACTTGTACGAAACGAAGGTGTATACATGTCAAAATATACATATATAAATTAAAATGAAAAGAAAAAGCAATAATAATCATATAATTCCTTCGTATTGGTAAGAATTACCACTGTTTTATGTTAATATTATACGACATAAAATGAAATAAAAATAAATGATCAGCTTAGTTTTGAAACAAAGAAAATCGCTTCTCATAATCTGCATACTTCTTGAAAAATACTTCCAAGAAATATTATTTATATATAAGAGCTTTTAATCTTTAACATTTACAATAGCGTGTGTTCTCATGGTTTCTCTAGTGATATGAAAGTCAAAATACTTTTTGAGTGAAAGCTTTTTAATTTTTTTTCGTAACTTATTGTAAATTTCTTGCTATGTCTATACATTTCTTAAAGAGGAATTCTCACCACAACTGTGTATCGCAATCACATTGCGGTTGGCACGGACGAAGTAACTAGTGTCAAAGAGAAACCTCATACCTTACCACTGAAACTTTCTTAAGTAATCTATAATCTGCTTTTGAAATAAGCGAGAAAGTTAAGCTTCAATAAGCAACGTACCTGTCGTCTCAATTATATGAAAATATAAGGACAACTAGAAAGGACTATAGAATATAGTGATACTAAAAATCTTACAATAAAGTAATTTGATTAAAATTCTTAGCCTTAATTATTATTCTCAAGAAATTTCATTTTATTTTTAATATGTATATTTTGACATGTATACACCTTCGTTTCGTACAAGTACTAAAATTGCAACTTAGTCATGATCAAGGCAAAGCGAAAAAATTTTATTTAAAAATTAAGTATTCCAAAAGTTTTAGGGAACGTTTCATATGCGTTTCGTTTTATATGTATATAAATATAGGCAAACTGAAAGGACGCGTAAATATCAGCTAATGTGGGTAAATATCAGTAGATGATAAAAATTCATGGAAATAGTACTACATTACTAATGAATTCAATTGACGTTTTAAAGTTTTTATCAACTACTTGTTAATTCAATTACCATGACATATAATGTCTTCATTAATTTATATTTTATAATTAGGCAAGATTTGAAAGAAAGTAATTATACCAAATTAATAGAATATTAAAATATACAATCTTAAATCAGAGTTATGATTCTGAAGGTGTAGAAAATTCTTTAAATAAATTAATACTCGGAGAGTTTTCATCTTAATTAGTTTTAAAACAATTCTAGCTACTAACAATTCTAGCACAAATGTGACGAGCTCTTTTTTTTTTTATTATTATTTTTTTTTTTTTTGGCTCAAGTCCTTAATTGAGGACCAATACAGCCCCAGAGTGGTAATGTCAAGGTTCATTACAGTACTAGCTCTTGACCAAATGTCCTTTTCCAAATGTTTTCCCGAAAACCGAAACTCGCCGGATCGGTTACTATTGAGACTTTTCTAGCCAATCCAAAAAAAACGCATCCACACCTTTGCGCAAGCGTGAATTAGCCGTAGCTGGCAAATATATTTCAAAATCTTAAAAAATGGCGCATCAACTAGAGACGCCTAACGAGTTTGCGTCACTGACCTCTTTCTTTCAGGATATCTTCCTAGAATTATGTGCTTGTCTTGAGTACGTTTTTTTAGGGTGGTGATTAGAAATGTACAGTATTTTCCGTGTAGTATATTATGGTGAAATCCTTTCTTTATTAACACAAATATGTATCTTTCATCTACGTTTTGGTGCACTTCCCACATGTTCAGGATGATACATCTTGATAGTAGTTAAATATAAAATACTTAAAATGATAATTTTGTTAATTTATAATGCACACTGCTTTTTTTTTTTTTTTGTATTTTCTCTATCACACTAATGGAGTATTTTGATTTCATATACGTCATTTTCTTTTTTTTTTTTTTTACCAAATAATTAAGGAGTGTTATAAATGGTAAAAATATTTTATTTATATTTTTCAACAGATTTCTTCACAGGCCTGTACAAAATATTCTTAACTGTATTTTTGAAAAGTAATAAAATTCTCAACAAAATATGAAAATAATCGAATCAATTTTACAAATGATATGGCGTAATGAATTATGTAATTTTATATGATTCAAAAGTTAAACATTTTACGAAATATTTTTGCAATTGAAATATAATTAAATTATCAAATAATATAATTTAAAAAGCACATATTAACAAAACACGATCTTACGTTGGTCATATTTTCATTTTATTACAATTTGTATTACGTTTTATATTAGTTCCTAGCAATTTTTTTAACAATGGTATTACTTATATTTATATTATTATATATTGATAGTAGTCCTTATATAATTATAAGGATTCCTTATGGTGGTGTATTTTATATTGTTGATAATTTTATAGAGAAAAATAAATGTTAATGGTTTTAAATTTTAAATAAATAGGTACACGATCTTAAATGAAAATGAGGGTTATTATGAGAAAAGCTCAATATTTCATAATAATATATATAATTATGAAGAAGATGACCAATCATTTGTATAAATAAGACATATATATGGCAATATACCAATTTGGATCTAATTAAATACAGCCTAAAAATGATACTCATATTTGTATGAGCACCAATTACTCTGTTATTCGACAAAATAAGTTCACAAAATTTGAATTTCTTCTTGTTGGGAAAATATATTGGTATTTGAAAAGCAGTATTTGGGAAAATATTGAATGTAAAGAGTTCTGTTAAAGCTTATTTTGAGGAATATTAAATGATCCGTAAGGTAAGTTATAATGATTATTTTCCTAAAATTATAAACATAAAAATAAATTGCGGCCATTTTGAAGAATTAACCACATTTTCCCGAAGGGCTTCCAGAAATTTTCACGTAAAAATTTATTAACAAAAATTAATTTACACGTACATTACATAAATTACACGTACTTCTAGGTACAGCTAAATTGTGAAATATTTTTACTAGATTACATCGATGGTCATGCTTCACAATGGTGCTAAGTAGTTTTCCACAACTTTACAATCAATAAAATTAAAGGTTCTCTCTTATAGAAAAATTAATTAACCTTTCAATTAATTTTCCTAAAAAAGATAACTTTTTTTTATTTATTTTTTTAATGTAATTTACAAGTGTACAAAATAATAAATACAATAAGTAAATGTGTGGAATATTTCATTTACACTTGAAAAGCTTGGAAAGGAACCACCCATTGGTGGTTTTTCAAGTATTAATTTAAATTAGAAGGTCATCTTCTTTTCAGACGCCTTGGAGGATTATCAAGGATTGTTAAGGATGAGAGATTAAGAACTAATTGGTTTGGAATGGAAAGTCGCATATCTGTTTTGGCGAATGGGATGTTAAGGTCTTTGTGGATGAGTTTATTTGTAACGTAATAAGGAGCATCAAGGATTTTACGTACGATTTCGGATTGTAAGGATTGGATGCGGGTGGTATTTGATAATTTAGTAGAGTCCAAGAGCTCAATTTCATATGTCCAGATTGGCCTGAGTATCAAAGAGTATAATAATTTTTTGTAGTGAATGGGAAATTTAGAGCGTTTTTCAAGTAAGTGTTGTAGAAATCGAAATCAACAAAGATAATCTTTAATTGTAATTTCCGTGAAGTTAGTAGAAATGTACATAGCATCACTGTGAAGTAAGCCATCGATATTCTAATACCATGAATCAACTGCATACGAAACTATTGAACCCATAAAATCTGTTATACCTCACAATTAGTGTTAACATATTTTTGAAGAGCTATCGCAGCATGAATTAGAAGCCCTTTTTAATTTTTATTTCTTATGAAAAAGTGCAATTTGTAAATATATATCATATATTCACTTTATTGAAACAAACCAAACTTGACTTATACAGTGTCACACTAACCCCGTTACATATAGTAATTATTCATCAGCGTATAACTTTTTTTTAAAATTATCTACATTGAAATTTACAATTGTAAATTATGTAACACATTCAGTAAATTTGATCGTAATTAAAATGCAGTATTACAAGTGTGTAGAGAAACTACCCATTGGTAGCACTCTATTGACATTTGACATTAGTGTGGTATATATTCTTCATCATTTGCTAGGAATATATATATAAATTTTAATATAAACTAGTTTTCTATTTTATGTTACTTCATGTACCGTATCAATCTTTATTTTCTCTTATCATTTTTTATTTTTGTCAAATCTTTAATACTACTTCCTGTATACGCGACGTATTTGAAATCGTTTTAAAAGCCGTTACTTGGTCTGCGCAAGAGTGGGGAGGAGGTGGTCCCCACTCTTACGCGTTTCCGCTGTTTCTTTCTGTCTGTTCAACTTATTTA
>NW_027108625.1:636728-643555 GCF_000696795.3 Halyomorpha halys | reverse complement strand
AAAAAAAAAAAAAAAGTTATTGGAATTGAAAATGAGCGAATCACTAAAGCGGTTGCTAAAATTTTTGTGTTTACCCGAAACTTAGATGGGAGGATTTTAATTTATCTGATCTTGACATTTTTCGATAGAGATAATTATGTTTTACAACTCGATAATATTACTATAATTATGACGAGGTGTCGATAGTTGACCTTAGATTACTGATTGAAGAAGATGGTCGGGGAGTGCACTTCTTCCTCACTCACTATATTTCATTTTCTGTTCAACTATTGTTCAATTTGTAGATTCAAATTTGTTTTTCAGTTTTTTAGACACTACTTAAATATCTTATATTATTAATATCTTCTTACCTACATAATATTATATTTTATCTTCCACTGTTATCAATCTGCTACTTTCTAATTCTGTAGTTATCAATAAATTATGTTGTATAATTCCAAATTTGTTTCTATACCATTTCATTTCAAATTCATGTTTCTCCAAATGATGGTTGTTATCTATTTTGTTCTTTAGCCCTGATGAAGACCTGAAACTCAGTTCGAAACGTCTACATAAATAAATATTTTTTAGTTTATTTGTTTTTCTTTGCTGACCGCAAACCCCGACCATCTTCTCCAATCAATTACTATAATTATATTTTATTTACCATGACCGATAATGTACAAACATGAAATATAGTTCTACTGTAGAACGTGAGGTCACATACCGGGGGAACAAACACTTTGTAAAATCAATAAGTTACATAATTGATGTTTGGAAGGTGGGAAGGTGTGTAACAAGGTGTGCAAACACTTTCAAACTGATTAACTCTCGCATTATTTCTTTGTTCCATCCTATAAATCAGTTCTGGCCTGCAACTGGCTAAGGGTAGATTAAAAAGAGAGTTCGCTGGAAGTAATATAAAATGTTACGTCGAGTTTAGGCTAATAAATGTTTTGAAGAAGATACACAACAGAATCGTCCTTTCGGTTACTCAAGATGAAGTTGGCGAGTAAATGAAAATCATTTTGTAGATTTTATGAAAGTCAATGACAAAGTTGTAGTAGATTTACTTAAATAATCAAAAATTATAAACATTTTTTGTTGTATGCTAACATTGGGAGGACGTAGAGAGGGGTTTTCCAATTTCAACCAAACGTTTAATACTAGAATATGTCTGTAGATCAACTTGAAATTTTTATGTAAATTCAAATTTCTCCCTCTTTCTGACGGTAACAGTAAAAAATATATTTTCTAGATTTGTAAGTAATTAAATTAAAGTTTATCATAAATATATTATATAATATATGAACCAAGATTTTGCCCCCCTTTGAAGGGCTTCGTTAGGGGTTTCAGGTTGAAACAAAGACGACTGAATCATTGGTTAACAATAAATAGTTTTCTTCTGATATTTTGATACCTTTATTGACCGTTACCCAGACTATCTTCCTACAATAAATACATTTTCTTTTATTTCAAATCCAAATTATCCAGTTTTTGCCCTTCATATATATTAACGTCCTTTTTATAACATAAAAGTTTAAAGTTGAGCAGTTAAATTCTCTAGAAGCTACATATGATTTTCATGATTATTCATAAAAAAGAAATAATGAAAAAAAATATTTTTTTGATTTCGTTGAAAACTTTTATTGAAGCGTATTTGAGAATGTTAAAAAATATATATTAACTTGTTTTATTACTAAACTTTTTTTTTACCTACATTACCAGTATCTGTTTTTTTTTTTACTTTTCTGTGCCCTTAGCTCATTAAAATGTCGAACGTATTTTTGTTATTTTGTATACAAAGAAAGCAAATGCAATAAGTTTTTTTCTTTATTTAGTGCAGAATAAGAATATTAAAAATACAAAAAAAAATTGTATACATTTTTTTCTTTCCTACTGAGTACGCAAATTGAACGATCGCCGAGATATGTATAGAATATTTTTGAAGTAAAATAACTGAATAAAATATGCGAAAAACCTATGATCCTCTTAGTGTGATCTCCGTCTATAAATATCTGAAAATTCAAATGAATAAAACTGGATTTTAGAAATTGATAAAATCTAAATCTTAAGAAAATAAATAGTTCATAAGTTTCTAGGACACGTGGGCGTAGTTGTCCTTGTAAAAACAAACTGTGAATATATTACAGAAGCATATCATCTGGGTTAAAAATCATATTCCTGTATATAAATAAACTATAATTAACTAATTCAGTGATTAAAAATTAAAAAATGCAAATAAAAAATATTAAAAATTTAATAAAATAATTTTGTTCATCATCTTTATATAGTACATATTATGTAATATGTATATATATAGTACCATATATAAACTATAACCAAATATAGTAAAGAATCGAATGGAATACAAGAGATATATAAGTATTATTATTTTTGATAATGAATATAATTAAATAATTAAATTAACGATTAGGTGATTGGGCCAATCTATTTCTTATATTTATTTTAAAAAATAAAATTTGAAATTCAAATTCATTCATACAAATACCTTTGTTATTGTTTTGGTTCTGTAGGTTATTCTGCTCAAATCTAAAATAATTAGATTCATTGATATTATTTTTTTTATATATTGATTTTTTTGGCTTTTTGAGAATATTGTAAATGAATGTGTTAAGTAGAGGAGAAGCTAAGGTTCATATTTGCTTTTACTGTCATTACGACTGACTTAGATTTTATGAACGATTTTTGAATTATTACATTTTTTATTTAATTTTGGGAATTTCGGGAATCTTGAAGGTATAACTTCAACCACAACTTTCTTTACTTCGTCTATGTAATAAAAAAAGGTATTAGAAATACTTTGAGCTATAATAGAAAAATAAAATAAAAACTTATGGCTATAAATAGATGTAATAACACCTTGCTGGTAACTTGGAAACTAACTGCTAAACAAGGATTGAGTAGTTAGAAGACAGTTACAAGACAACTAACTATACTACTAGTAGACCACGCAAGGTCCCTTGATTACAGTGGAGCAAGCCTCCCTTTAGCACTCCTCCACCGAACAAATGAATTTTTGACTAGCAATATTGATTCCTGAGTACTTAGCAACTTTTTTCGTAACCACTACCTCGGTACAAACCCATAATTCACCGTCCGTACGTAGTTATTAAATAATTTACTGGGACCTATTAAAGTTTTCCATTAAGTTAAGAATTCAAGAAATACTTGGAAGATTCCATACCTCTAATTGTTTAATAGGTTTTAAGTGTAGTTTTGAGTATTGTTTATAATTGGTAGTTATTATGGACTTTAACAAGTAATTTTACTGGTTATAAATAACACATATTATTTACATGGGTGGTTCTGAAGCAAAGGACAAGCTTTAGGTACGAATTTTCGATAAAACTACATCTCAACTCTAAGAAAAATAATAAAATAAATTCTGAATGTCCTCAGGCCGGTTCTCAGCTTCAACTTTACTGCTCTATTATAAATTTTAAAATCTCAGTTCATTACAGTAACTATTATTTATCATAATAAAATACAAACATATTTTTTTTTCATACAAAAGGCAATGAACCGTATAAAACCACGACAATTATAATTCAAAATTTATTCACCAATAATTTGTATTACTGGTTGGATTTTTGAAAGAAATAGAGTGAAGGCGATGAAAAACGCCACATTTAATGTAAAAACTAAAGGCTGCTAGAACATTTCAAAATTCAGGAAGTCAGTTAAACTGCTCTTGTTTTTTCTTTAGTTAGATACATTGATTTTTTTTTTTTTTTTTTTTTTATCATTTGTGGAACTGATTTAGAAAATAATTAGGAAGAATTGTGTAAGCTTTCAACTCATACTGAATACAGCAAAAATATTTTTCCGGATAATCCATCTTAGTGGTAAGATATACTTCAAAAATTTACAATAATCATTATCAAAAAGAAAAACTGTAAATCTTAGACTATCAATTATAGTCTCTATCAAAAGTAAAAAGTAGATAAAAAAGAACGCATACAATAAAACAATCTATCATATCATAAACCATATAATAACTGACTTCTTATAAAATACCAATGAACTAGTAATAATTAACACGAAACAGCAATTAAGGTTCATCTACACATTTACAAGTGTAAATTAGTACTTACAACTACACGGTTCCCCGCCCATGCTTTAGTCACTAAGTAGTACGAAAATATGTATTTGTCATTAATTTTTCTCAGTTAAATTGGTAATCGATTTTAAAAAGGATAGTTTTTCAATTTTTGAAAAAAGTAAAAAATTTAGAAAAATTGCAAACCGATAAAAATTGGGAACGTCTGGTATAGACCATTTTCAAGACATGGTTATTTGGACTCAAGATTTCTTAGGGGATCCAGCTAAAACTGGAATTCGCAATTTTTCTCTTACTATTTATTTTATAAATAAATAAGTAGAAGTAATTACAATTAAAAAAATATTAAGCGATGTTGATTAACAGGAGGATAGAACCATGTTTGACCATATACATATATTGTAGATTCTAAATGAATATTAAAATCAGCCAATAATATTTTATGATAAATCTAAAAATAAAGACATCCGTCTATCCATTTACAAATTTTAATTGAGTGACTAAACATTACAAAAAAAAGATTCGGGCTTTGAAAGTTGGAAGGGTATTGGGCATAAGGGAATTAGTGTAGTAAAAGTATTTATTTTTTTGTTACCGAAATGTCATAATAATTAAATTTACAAACTAACAAATAAATCATTGTACTAATGCTAAACATTTTTCCAGTATTATCATTCCATCACGATATTATTAATTGCTATCGACCAATCGGCCCAATTAAGGAATAAGTCCTTTGTGACCACAAACAACAACAGACGTTGGTTATAGAAGAAAGGAAAAAAGAACTTCTAATTGAGCCTTTAATATAATTCGCCATTAGAGAGGGGTAGATGGAACCTGTTGCTACCTTCCGAGGTCCTTGGTCCTCGGACCGCATCCTGCAGGACCTCTTCTACGTGAGGGTCGTGCCTCTTCTCCTTCCTTCATCACTTTCGCCCTTCCAGGGAAAACGAACGATTCCGAAGTGTTCGTCGAGGTCAACGGTCTTCCAGCGTTGGGAAAGTATTCCTCTTATTCCTGTCACTTGGCAGTCTAGTTTCTGGATAATATTCGATTCGATTCTTCATCACGTAAAGAAAAAATACTAAGGATACAATTTTAAGAATTGTTAAAATCTAATATAAATAGGTTATGATTAGTAATATTAATATGAATAAATTGGTAAAACAGATATTTTTATTAAAATATACGCTTACAGTCCTGGGTAAATAAAATCTAGCGTCTATAAACTTTGAATGCGTATATATAGTGGTTGAGAAAAGATACTGACCACATCATCTCCGTATAAAACACATTGGTCAAGAAACAGTATGGTCTTACCATAAACTAAAAAACATAATCTTTACTTAAAATGTCTGAAGTGTAAAATTAAAGCGTAAACAACATATTTGGTCTTACCTTGTGCTTTTTTTAGGGGGTCACTTACCCTATTATATTTCGTAAGCATAAGAAAATCAAGAATATTCTTCATTTTTATTATTATTATTTTTTTGCGTAAGGTTATCTAATTATATAATTGATTTATTTTCAATGAAACCCTTTATACTTCTTACTTAATTTATTTCTTTATTTTATACAACGTTTCGGGCAAACTGACCAATACTCGTTCCATTTACAAATTATTATATTAGAATAGGAAGATAAATCGTCCAGGTGGAGGTCAATAAAGCAAAATATTAAAAAAAAAAAAGTATCGTCAACCTATACGTTTCACCCCAGATTACAAGGCTTCATAAGGACTGAGCTCAGGAAGTAGCCCTACAAGAAAAGTCACTCTGGACTCTTCTTTCTCCACTCAGCCATCTTCCTACAATTGTTTATTTCACCTCAATTTTTAAGAGATTGAACCAAGTTATAGAATATTATATAGTCAATAGTCAAGAAATCGATAAGATATGTATGAATGGAACGAAGGAATGTAAGACTTTTTTCCTAACTTACCCACTTTCGAACCAGAACTCTGCCAAACTCTCTCTGCCCCAATCACATAAGCCTCATAAGTATTCCGTCAGCTGTCCCAGGCCAAATAAAGAACAATGGACGACTTCACCTGCCGCGAATTCCAGCCCACGAAGGAAAGTGTGGGTCGGTTGACTCGAGCGAAGATGAGTTTTGTTCTCTTTGCTCTCTTTGCTCGAAGCGGAATCACTTATTTGCCATCCATCATATCTTAATTGGCCAACCGGCTCTCTTGTTTTTTCTTCTTATTGACATTGCCTGCGGTTTAGTTTCAACAACGATTCTTCTTAGTTCTTGTTAAGTTTAATTGTTTTTGTGTTGTTTTTTTCCCTTTTGGAAATATTTTCAGGCGTGTCCGCGCTCGTTATTAAGGGTACAAATGGTTCTTGCAGTAATCTACTCATTTAATAAGAATCCATCTACTGGGAAATAATATTATAATTTTACTGTATCTGATATAACTATCAAGATGAAATAATTTAACAATCAGTGACAATTTCTATTTGAAATAGTTCTACCCATGAATTGTAAGTGAAAGTTGTGTGATGCGCGCACCGAATCAGATTTGTGTGTGTGTGAACAGCCTTACAACTTAAAAACGCTGGTACATATTTAAGGGTGGTATACACGGTATGTGACAGCTTTTTTGATGAATGAATATATCCCACTTTATATAATCGATTTTTCACATTTTATCGATTTTCCTAATAACAACTCTATAATGTTTCTATCAGCTAGGTCGTTAACTCATTGAAACAGTCTGTTAATCCTTCAATGATGAATTATAAAATACATTATTTATATA
>NW_027108625.1:617747-635582 GCF_000696795.3 Halyomorpha halys | reverse complement strand
TTTTTATTTATTTATTCAATGTGATTTACAACTGTACAAATAATAAATAAAATATGTTGTATGTTTCATATACAATTGAAAATCTTGGGAAGGAACGACCGATTGGTGGTACTTGAAGCATTAATTTAAATTAGAAGGTCCCGTGGCCATCTTCTTTTCAGACGCCTCAGGATTATCAGGTATTGTTAAGGATGAAAGATTAAGAATTAATGGGTTAGGATCGGTAAGGAGTTTGGAATGAAAAGACGTATATCTGTTTTGGCCAAACTCTGCAACAAATGGGATGATAAGGTCTACGTGAATGAGTTAATTCGTAACAGTATAAATAAAAATTAAAAAATACTTTTTGTATGAATTTATTTAAAGCGTGATAAAAAAATGAGTACGCTAACAAAATTTGTATAAAAATATTTCTTCTATTTATTAAATTAGTTTTACATAATCCAATAATTTATACAATCGATATTATGTATTTCTAATTTCAACAAAATACATATTAAGAACACTTTCATAGGAACTAGATTACTCGATATCGAAACAGCGTAAAAATTTCCACTCGAGATTTTCATGGTGATTATAAGTTAAAAATTTCATTTACATATTTTCAATTTTATCAAAGTTATTGCCTGTGATTTTTTTTCTCACTACTTCGGATTACTGGGGTGTTTGGAATATCGAAGTTTGGATTAAAGTGTAATAATGAATTGAAAACTTTTTTAAAAATTGAAAATCCACTAAAATAAAATGTATTTTGTTGTTCATTACGAAGATGGGAAAGTCGAGTCATTTTTGAAAAAAAAAAAAATAATGAGTACGCCAACAAAATTTGTATTATATATATTTCTACTATTTATTGAAATGGTTTTACAGAATAAAATCATTTATACAATAGATATAATGTATTTCTAATTTCAACAAAATATATTATGAACACTAATTTTAGATACATTATATTACCCGATATAAAAACTGCGAAAACATTTCGGCTTGAGATTTTCACAGTGATTATAATAATTTACCTATAGATCAGGAAGTTAAAAATGTCCTTTAAACATTTACGTTTTTATTTTTTTTTTTACCTTCCGGATTACTAGAATGTTCGTAGTACCGAAGTTAGGATTGCAGTGTAATAATGAACTAAAAACTTTTTTAAAAATTGAAAATCGCCTAAAATTAGATGTATTTTGTAGTTCATTACGAAGATGGGAAAGTCGAGTGGAGAGGCCCAGTTTGGAGGAATCAATGCTGACGGCTAGCAAGCGGAAGTAGAGAGGGGTAGAAGGACGAAATGGATTAAGGAAGCGAAGATTTGGCAACACAGAGGGCTTATGTAAGTCCCCCCAGGGCAGGAAGTATTATTGGCCACGGGAGCCCCAATCCACTTACAGGGCCGAAACAATACCTTAGGTCATTACATTAGGACCTTTTATGTAAGTCCTCTCCTACATACTTAGCCGACATGTCTCAACCTGTTGTCTTCTTTAGAAGCAAGAGGTAATGATTAATATGGATTTAAATGTGATCAGAATCACAGTTCTGAAATAACTGTCAAACGATTCAGTATTATGTATCCTGGGGGTTCCCAAATGCCTCTTTCTCAAAATATTACAATATTTTTTTTTAAATAGTAAATATATTAATAATATTCATTATTTATTCTGGAACTAGTCCCTTTAGAATAATACCACAAGCGTAAAAATTGGGCTTTAGAGCCTTAGGATAAAATACAAAAGTTTCAAAATAAATATTTTTTTTTAAAATATTTATTTATTTCTATTTACAACTGTACATTATAATACATTTAGTAAATCTGATCTAACTTAAATTGGAGTGTTACAGGCGTGTAGAGAAACTTGGTAAAAAAAAAATTGGAAGAACTCTAATGACATTTTATGTTAGCTGGTCTCGTAGCCATCTTCTTTTGTCAGGAATGGAAGAGGATGCAAGATTAAAAACTAGGGGGTTTCAGTGGTTAGAGAGTTTATAATGGAAGGAGTGATATCTGGTTCGGGCTAGATCGGTTACATAGGGGACATTAAGGTCTTTATGTATGATTTTATTTGTGACAAAGTAAGGAGCATTGAGGATTTAAGAAGGATTTTAGATTGTAAGGATTGAATACGTGAGGAATTCGAAAGTTTAGTGGAGCCCCAAAGCTCAACTCTAATAGTCCAGATTGGCATTATTACAGTCATCTTTCTATCAGATCAGTCTTTTGTAATGTGTTGATAGTTTAGACCGTTTGTATAGTTAGTGCTTTAATAGTCGAAATCGACGTGCAGTTTCCTGTCTTTTCAGTCTGGTGTGAGGATTCCACAAAATAAATATGAAATCTAAAAATATAACTAAAATAATGAATTAAAAAATAAACAATAATAATTAACAAAATATATAAAATAAAAATAGAACAAATAAAATAAAACCATATACCATATCATAAATAATAACAATTTAGACTGTAAATGTTCTAAATAATGAGAGTATACTGCCGTGATGGTAATACCTGGTTTGGTTGTGGTTTTCAATTTTTACTTGATTTTTTTTTTTTATCTAAAAACCCTCATGAAAATCATATTTCTATTTAATAATATGAATCACCCTCTGAAGGCTCGCACTCGTTCTTTAAAGTTTTTATCCTGTCACTTATCGAACAATGGAAAATATTGGATAATTACTAAAAACAGTAAAATAAAATGAGAACCATTCAGATACCTGAAGAAATGAGCATATGTATTTAAAGAGTAAGTATTTTTTTAAACGTACCAGACGTTATGCTGATCAAAAATTTAATCCAGTTGATACATAATGAAATGTGTATTTTTATTTGAAAAGTTTTTTTTTTTTAATATTTATTTATTGCTATTTACAACTGTAAATTAAATACATTTATTAAATCTGATCTAAGTTAAATTGGAGTGTTACAGGCGTGTAGAGAAACTACCCATTGGTAGCACCCTAATGACATTTTACATTAGCTGATCTCGTGGCCATCTTCTTTTAGGCGCCTCGGAGGATTGTCAGGAATGGAAGAGGATGATGCAAGATTAGAAACTAGGGGGTTTGAGTGGTTAGAGAGTTTATAATGGAAGGAGTGATATCTGGTTCGGGCTAGATCGGATACATAGGGAACAAGGTCTTTATGTATGATTTTATTTGGTATAAAGTAAGGAGCATTGAGGATTTTACGAAGGATTTTGGATTGTGAGGATTGAATACGAGAGGAATTCGAAGGTTTAGTGGAGCCCCAAAGCTCAACTCCATATGTCCAGATTTGCCTTATTACAGTCATGTAGATTAGTCTTTTGTAATGTGTTGGAAGTTTAGACCGTTTGTCTAGTAAGTGCTGTAATAGTCGAAATCGACGTGCAGTTTTCTGTCTTTTCAGTCTTGTATGAGGAATCTAGGTTAATCGTTTGTCCATATGTAGTCCAAGGTAGCGGATCTGTTCGACAGGGGTAAGAGTCATTAAATGAAACTGTAGGGCATTCAGTAGGTTTACGACGAAGGGTAAAGGTGATTTGATGGGATTTGTTGTAATTTATCTTAATCCTCCAATTACGACATCATTCTTCGAGGGCTGTGATATGAGATTGGAGATTTTGGGATACAATTAATGGGTTATTATTAACAGCGAGCACACATGTGTTATCGGTATTCGTGGTGAGGATAGTGATAGGATTGGTTGGCTCTAAAGAAGCGTTACATTTTTTCTTCTGATCCTGGACATTTTACCTAAAGAAGTTTTGCTTATAGGCAGACAACTTTACCATATGTATATATTTTGTCATCATGTTACCTAAATAACTAACAATGCTCCACCGGAATGGAGTAAAACTTAATATCCAGAGATTGCATGATATCCAAAAGATTGAAATGGTTCAGGAGACCTAACCCATCGGTGGTCATTCCTTGATATCTCGAAAAATGACCAGTCTACTGCAACTTTTTTTTCTGGTTTGAATTTAAAATTTCAATGATTTTTTTATTCTAAATAAAATTAAAGTGAAAATGACTCAAAACGTAACCAAAATGCGTTATTTTATTATAGAATTGTAACAGAAAGAATTTCGTTTTAATCTCAAATAATTCTGTAATGTTCTAAGTTCGAGACATATATCATCTAATTTATCCTAGACGAGTGTTATTTTATTTTTTGGTTAAACGTGTTTATCATACATTTTCAATTATAACAAATACTGATAATTATGTATATGAGAGCTTATTGTTTAAATGAGTTCACCAAGTTTATTTATCACATTCACATTTGTAGTTATGTATACATGTTGAGAATTATGTGTTTATGTAGTACAAATAGTTAGTTTTTTGGTATTTATTGCTATAAGAACATTTGATTTTCTGTATTTATTTCGTTTTTTATCTTTGTTAATATCCTTAATATAATAATAATAACAATTTTCAATGTTAACTCCACTTTTCATAGATGTAGTCTGGGGTTTCGCATGAAGTATGTACAATTTCTAAAACAACTTCACTTGCTTAGGGATTCTATATAAGAAAAAAAATTCTAGACGATAATTCAGGAATGTTTACTAACTAAGAACATTTTAAGAATTTCACACTTATTAAGAGGCACTAATATATAAGACCTCAGCATAACAAGCTTGCTGTAAAGTTTATAATTATTTTCGTAAATATTACATGATTCGAATTTATTATACATCGTATTATAACATTTAATTAGTAATAAATACAGCGTACACTCCAGCCTACTCTTGCATGACATTAGTAAAGACAGAATATTCCAGCGAGAGCCGATGGAAATCAGTGCCAAATAAATATGTATTTCAAAGTATGAATATTTATCTGATCCTATTAACATGAATTTGGTTTGATAGTCAGTTGAAGGATCGCTTAAAGGAGCATCTCCCGCCCACCATTCTCAGCTCAACGTCTTCATCTTCTATATTGTGACGGATCAATTGTATACATTCTAATGTTTTTCCAGTATAATGGAATATATATGTATTCATATATACAGAGGTAGCAAATATCACATCAAAAGTCTACTGTAAATGCCTAAAATACTGTAAAATAGAGGCATAAAAGACTCCTCTACATTCTTATAAAAAAGTATATATACTCAATAAGGTGGATCATTTTGTTTGCGAGGAGCATACCAACATGGTTTTAGGCGTAAAAGTCTGTTTATAACCTAATCCCTTCATACCAGTAAAATGTCCCATCAACGAGCATTGTCTCACGGTGCTATAAATAAACTCACAATATATTAATTTCTAGTTTTTCAGATTAAATGCTTGATGTTTGAAAAAATATATATCTTTAGATCCATAAGACGCACATATGTCTGCCAACACTCAAAATGAAGAAACTTTAACTTACTATCAAGTAGTTTATGACACTTATCTTCGTAGGGGTAGTAGTTGTTTTGATATTCAAATATGAATATAAATTTGGCTAATGAAAATTTGTCTATAACTAATTTTATATAAAATAAATTTATATTAGCAAATTTCACAAAAACTACTACTCCTACGAAAATAAATATTATAAACTACATTATAGCACGTAGTCACGGTGCTACAACTTTTTCATTTTTTTTTTTTGTTTGCTTTTTTTAAATCAGCATACAATTCAAATATATGATGATTTGAGACCGATATCAATTTCTTTATTTTTCAATTCTATATAATAATAATATTGTTTTCTGTAACACTGTAGCCGTGAGTCAACTCTTGTGGGTTCTGGAGCCCTTCTAGGAAATATAAGGAGTTATTTTATCCCGATTTCTGATTAGATAATGAAAACTATGCATAATTACTAGTCAAAATTAATGAGTCTGCGAAGTATAGTTTGGAGTCAGTCATAAAAATTATGGCTGTATCAAAAAGTTAAAAAAAATTAATTTTTTATTCGGAGCTCTATATCTTTAAAACTACCAACAACAATAGAAAATCTATAAGAAAGCATTATTTAAAGTAGAATAAATTTGCTAAACTTTAAGCCCTAATAGAGCTATTTACGTTCAATAGTTCTCGAGATATAGCTTTTTAAATAGCAACATTTCATAAAAATATTGTAAGGAACGTGCTGAAATATCAGTAGTTAGTTAATTTATTTTGAGAAATTTATATTTCAGGACCTATGTGACGTACAGATGTTTATTATCACTCAAATTAATTTTTTTTTTTTTCTGACCTCCTAGAAAATTATTAGAATCAATAAATATATACAAACAGAAGGAAATGTATATATACAGACAAATAGATATCTTGGATTGCCATCACTCACTCAAATTAAAGCTAGTTTAATGAGCTATAAATTAGTTTATAATATTTATTTTTGTGGGAGTAGTAGTTTTTATGAAATTTGCTAATATAAATTTCAAAAATAAAGACAAATTTTCATTAGCCAAATTTATATTCATATTTGAATATCAAAGAAACTACTACCCCTACGAAGAGAAGTGTCATAAACTACTTTATAGTAAGTTACATTTTCTTTATTTTGAGTGTTGGCAGACATATGTGCGTCTTATGGATCTACATATATATTTTTTCAAACATTTAATCTGAACAACTAGTAATTAATATTTTGTGAGTTTATTTCTTGAAATATAATAAAAACTACTACTCCTACAAATATAAACATTATCAACGTTTTTATAGTGAATTTAACTTGCTTTAATTTGAGTGTAAACAGACATCTGTACGTCCAATGGCTTCTGAAATAATGTTTTTGATAAGTAAAAGTTATTGTCCGAACAACTATAAATAAATTTATTTTAGCAAATATCATGAAAACTACTATTCCTATGAAGGTAAAGATCATAAACTACTTTATAGTACATTAAACTAGCTTTAATGTGATTGCTAATAGACGTCTGTACGTCACATAGTTCCTAAGATATAGATTTCTCAAAATAAATTAACTAACTACTGATATTTCAGTAGATTGTTATGAAATGTTGCTTTTTAAACTGCTATATCTCGAGAACTATTGGAGGTAGCTCTATTAGGGCTATTATTTCAGCAAATTTACTCTTCTTTAAATATAGTGTTGGTAGTTTTTAAGATATAGAGCTCCGAATGAAAAATTAATGTTGTTTTAAGGTTTTCAAACAGCCTCCAATTTTTATTCCCCCTACTTATAGTTGGAAGACTCATCAGTTTTGACTAGAAATTATACATAGTTTTTCTTTTAGCCTTTTTTTCTTTCCGGCTCGTGTACTATGACCTTTTATGGATGGTAGCGGTACGGATTTTAATTTTAATTTTTTTAATTTAATATAATAATAAAATAATGTATTCTGACCACGTTTTGAGTTATTTTCGTAGTAATTGTATGTAGAATAAAAAAAATCTTTAAAATTTTAAATTCAAACCTAAAACAAAAAAACGTTAGAACGTAGAACTTGTAGACTTGTAGAACTAGAGACAGTGCTAGTAGACAAGTCCTTTTACTATAAAATAAAATTGCCTGCCTATAAGCAAAACTTCTTTCGCTGCATTGACCTGGATAAGAAAAAAAAATGCGCCTGGAAAAACTGTACTGTTCTTGTGCCCATCTAATTGAGTACTATTAGATCTTTTAATTTATGTACTTTTCATGAGTCTCCATTGCTTTGTACAATATAGTAAGGTAGTAAATACTGATAAAATCAGTGACGATCAGACACATATTTGAGGAATGACATTTCTATTCCGCGAACTTGACTAGATTGGGGGTAGGTCCGAGTGTATCGGTGGCTCTGAATGGTGACCAGAATAACGTGGAAATGGTTTTTGTTCTCTTAAAAGGAATGGCCTTTTAAATAAGATTTAAACCAGAAAATTTGTTATACGTAGTAAAATATTCCAAAAGAAATGATTATTTAAGAGAAATAAAGTGAAATAGAATTATAAATATAAATGAAATAGAATTATAAAGCGCTAAACATGGACGTTGATGACCTCAGAGTTTTACGCCCAAAAGCTCCAGCCAACAGCAACAAACTACATTTAATAATATGAACCGCTAGGTGCCCTGAAGGATCGTGGTTTCAGTACTTTGGAAGGAAGTACTGTTTTTAGAACAACGGTTATACAAGGAACTGATTTTCTCAAGATCAAGTGGCTGGATGAACCCCCAGAAGAGCTCACAGGATTGACTCATGGCTAAAGTGGAATGTAAAAAAAAGAAAAATTTAGTACCTGTGGGGGTGTCAAGAACGAACTACTTAGTCAACTAAGGTTTTAAAAATACTTCAATACGATTTACTGAAGACTGTTTCTTTAAATTATTTCTAATGCCTGTTGGACAGATTCGATACTTTGGACTCCATCTTGACAAGAGACTTACTTGGAATCTATACACAAGACTGAAACGACAAGAAACTGCTCGTAGATTCCGATTGCTACAACACTTACTTGACAAACGCTCTAAATTTCCCATTCACTACAAAAAATTAGTATACACTACGATAATCAGACCAATTTGGACATATGGAATTGATCTCTGGGGTTCCACCAAACCATCAAATTCTTCCCGCATCCAATCTTAACAATCCAAAATCCTACGTTAAATCCTTGATGCTCCTTATTACGTCCCAAATAAACTCATTCATAAAGACCTTAACATCCTATTCGTTGCGTATTTGACCCAAAACAGATATGCGTCTTTTTATTCCAAACTCCTTAACCATCCTAATCCATTAATTCTTAATCTTTCATCCTTTACAATCCCTGATAATCCTCCGAGGCGTCTAAAAAGAAGATGGCCACGGGACTTTCTAGTTTAAATAAATGTTTGAAGTACCACCAATGGGTGGTTCCTTCCCAAGATTTTCAAGTATATATGAGACATACTACATATTTACCTATTGTATTATTTTGTACAGTTGTAAATTACATTAAATAAACAATTAAAAAAAATTATTTCTAATTTACTAGTAACGGAGTTCTGACCGTAAACAATTTTATTAAGAAAATTTTACAATGAATTGTTGCAAGTTAATGACAATTATGTCATAGTTGCATGATGTAAGGTCATCGGCATGGAAGCAACTCATCACTATAAATCAAGTGAATAACCAATTACAGCTAACTGTTCTTCAAGTGACTCCAGGCCATAAGCTGGGCTATGATACTGGATTCATGGGCCGTGGATGCTTCCATCCATATAGCACTAATACCTTTTGCCCATAATGTTTGTGGATTGTATATTCATCAATTAAATTTAAAAAAATCATTTTCCACAAAATTTTATATTGGAAAATTACTAGTTGACCCTATTTGAAGATGGTTCGAGAGGTGATCCAAAATAGAAGATAAACTTATTAGTAACCGACTTTTCGCCTCTCTTTGGAGTCCTTCATCTAGGCCAAACGGAACACGATACAAATATTCTTAGATGTATTATATAACTATGAGAGTGTACATAGAAAGTTGTAGGAATGATATATCCTTCTATAGAAGAATATGGAACATACAATATGAACATATTCTTTTCCTTTTACTTCATTTATTGGATTATTCCTTAAGGTTAGTAAGAGGATTTTTTTTATTATTACCTTTTATATAATAAGTATTAAGTAATATGAATATTTTTGAGTAATGAAATAAAGAAACCATGCTTTTTGGGAGGTGAAGTATAATATTTTATAAAAAAGAAATAATCATTCAAAACTTGAAACAGTTTAATATTAATGTATGATGAGCATTATGCACTTCCTCAGTATTGAACATTTTTGGGGAAATGTACGAGGAACTAGAATTTTCAAGTTTTTTTTTTTTGTTTAATTATTGTAATTCGTTTAAACATGAAAAACAGCATGGAAGCAAAAACCTTTAACATTTTTCATCGAAAAATAAGAGTCTACTGAAGGGATTCCCCTTTATGGACACTGCAGAACCGAAAGAATTGACTGAGGGTCTGGCTGGTAGTCTAGAATAATCCAAGGGACTACCCACTACTATTCCTTCCCACCCCACCTATTTAGTAATCTTCTCCTTGAAAAGCCTTTAAACATTTTCTAATGTTTCTAGTCAGGTGAGTGAAAAAAAAAGTTTGAACTTAATTTTTTTTTTTACTGTCTACAGTAAATATAAAGGCGTATTTTTTATTGGGATCCGAATAAAACAGTGAATTGAAAAAAAACAATCAATTGTCAGTTGTAACATGGTGAGGAAGAGAATAGTTTTCTTATTTTCAACTAATAAATCTATTTTGTAGGTAAAATGTAGAATTCATAATAGAACATAAGGAGTGGAATAGTTCTTATGTTTTTCCAACGACTGGAACTCAAGTTAGTGGGTGAAAATGGACCATTTATATGACTTACACATATACTTCAGATGTGTATTGATCTTTTTTTTAATAATTATTTTCACGAAGGTTCCGAGTGTTCGTTATAAAATAATATATACATATAAAAATGAGCAGTGAAGGCTTTGTATTAAGTTATATATTGGAATGCAGAGAGACTTCAAACTTGACAGTTTCATATGAATAACTTAATATGAAGTTATAAGGAGCAGAGGAGTTTATTTCAACCATCTGCCATCGAATATTTTTGAAGTGTTTTTCAACAATTTTAATGTTGACAGAACGCAATATTTTATTTTTTTTCAAAAGCTTCATTTATTGATAGATATTACAATCTGCCACACCATTGTAGGCAATAGGGAATAGTGATGAGTATGACATTCATACTAAAATAAAATAAAATAAAAATAAATAAAATCTCTCTTAAGATATATACAAACAGAAGGAAAAAAGAAAATGAACATAATCAAACTATGTTCGTGAACATATAAAATAATCTCTAGTCACATTTAAACTCTTATATACAATATTTACACATCGACCTGAAGATCCCTGAGCCCACTCTTTCCCCCACGTGTAAGGGGTGGTAATGAACCAGTGGAGGCAGAGCAAGTGCGCTAAAGCCGCAAATACTCAACTTAAGTGGATAATCTGACCATTGCCATAACTCCAATTGTCCATTTTTATTTTACAATTAGTCTCTTGCCGTTTCAACCTTCGGGGTGGATTGTTGGAATGGGTGGAACTAGATAAGGATCTAACCAAAATATTATGATGTTTAGAAAGGTTTAAATGTAATTTAGAGAATTTGGTTGATATGAGGTCAACGCAAAAGGGATATGATGTAGTGATCTGTTGGAAACGTAATAGGCGTTTGATGTTTAACGCTTTAGCTGTTCCTGAATGTTCAATATCGGAATAATTTACAATACGTTCTGTGACGATTCCGAAACTCTTGAAGAAATTTCTTTTAATTCTGTTACATGATTGAAAAAGTAAAAAGTATTTTCACAGTACGTTAAAGTCTTTATAATGAAAGTGACTGCGTCTAATTCGATTTTTTTTTCTCGTTTCGGGTTAGAGATTTTCTCTATTGGATCGATCTACGCGATTCGCTCTTTATTTCACTTTCTCGTTTACTAAATGTTCCAAGAAAACATAGCGTTTAATGTTATATATTTGAGGCGATTAATCCTCGGGTGCATGTCTGAAGGGGAATATAATAATATAAAATATATACAAATTATATAACTTTTTTAAAAATAATAATTTAAATGGAAAAGTTAAGTTCCAAATTTAACTTATTTATACGATTTTTTTAATCTTATATGACGTAATTTATAATTTTTTCAATTCACAAACAAATCACATTATATCAACATAACAATTTTCCTCTAAAATATTTCTTACGTACATCTTATCTAAAATTATTTAAATAAGAGCGTTATTCTAAAACGCTTCAAAGAAAATAGAAAAAAAGTGCTAGTTCAATGGAAAATCGGACATAACGGATGGTGTAAAAAAGTAAAAATAGGAAGATAATTCACAATGTTAATAAATACAACTTTAATTCGTATACAAGAAAGATTTTAGAGATTATGGCGACAACTTTTAATAATTCGTTTGAAATTGGCCAAAGGACCGAAGCATTGCTAAAATAAAACTATAAAATGAAAGGAATATGGTCCGGGTGTGGTCAAATAAACTCAAATAGTAGAATTATACTATTTTATTGAGCCAACGTTTCGCCCCACGTTGCAGGGCTTCGTCAGGGCTAAAAAAGATGCAAACACAGAGTTACAAAAGGAAAACAAAAACATAAGTGTAAAATAACGGGGGTATAAAATGTAAAAAAGTGAGATATAATAAGAAAAATTAAAGGTAGTAAATAGTAAATGTAAAGGGTAATAGTAACAGATAAATAAGAAAAGAAATATTAAAGAAAATACAAATAAAGAGATGTAAAAAGAAAAAAGAATACAAATCAAATGATGAGACAGAATGCATACCTATTTTGACGGCGGTCAAAACAAAAGTGACCGTTGGTATTGGGAGGAGTGAGGACGGCAGTTGTGCCACAATAACGAAAATAATTTTTAAAGTAAACATGATAGAACAGTATTTAAATTAAGTGAACAATAAATGGAAATATACATAATAGGGGGAGAAGAAATATTAAAAAAAACAAATAGAAAAACAAAGGAAAAGTAAAGTATAAAATAATGGGATACAATGTGTGTAAGTAATTAAAAAACAGAATATACCAAATGAGCGGGGATACAGAAAAGTGTAAAATATAATAGAAAATTAATAATAAAGTAATTAATATAAGTACACTTAAGGAGATAACAGATGAATATAAATTAAAAGATAGATACATGAATATAAATGAAACAGGAAGGATAGTAAATATAAAAATAAAAATAATAAATAAATAAATAAATAAAAAAAATTTATTTATTAATTCCAAACTATAAAATGTTTTCATTTATTAAGTTAAATGTGGGAATTATTTTTAGTTTCGTGTTCTTTGTTGTTCTTGATTGACATTTATAAATGTACATAATAATACATCTTGTAAATTTGATGTGAGGTCATGATGAGATGATACAGGCTTATAGATAAACTACCCATCGGTAGCTCTCTAATAACGTTTTTACATTAGAAGATCTCGTGACCATGTTCTTTTCTAGCTCCTTGAAGGATTGTCCGAAATTGCAGATGAAGCAAGCCTAGTGAACTGGTGAAACTGGTGGGTTTGGGAGGTTAGGGTGTTTATGATGGAAGGAATGATATCTGATTCGGGCTAAATTGGTTAAATATGGAACATAAGGTATTGTATTTATTCTGAAATTTAAATTATTATAATAATAGTAATTATATAAATATTATAACTAGTTTTGAGTTAAATATTAAATATTCAATTTTGCACAACGATAAAATATTTTTTTTTTTTAAATCTCTTAACTTAAAAAAATGTTATTTTAATTTAAAATTTATTTACCTATCGATACAGTTTTTTAAAAACATATTTACGTCTATTGATTAAAATATTAGAGGATCTAACTGTACGCTGGCGATTTTGGTAGACTCATTTTCTCTTTATATAAATACACTTATGTTCACCTCTTATTTTATTGGTTTATAACTATAATTGCTTTTATGTTTTATACATTGCTTGTTTTCAGTGAGTTTAAATAAATACCACTGAGATTAAGATGGTTAAAATGCTAATGATATACAAACATTGTGGCTCCATTCGCAAATAGACTTATTCCTCCTTCTTGTGCTAAGGAAATTCTTTGTACATTAAGATATGTGTGTATACATAACTGGAAATAAGAAGAAGATTCTGCAAGCCCACACAGCTCTCATCAGCTTCTGCTAATTATGAACAAATATCTACGGGCATTTAAATGTCTGAAACGCAACAGATTTGGACAGTAATACCGAACTGAAGGTGTCTGTAATGGCCCACTCACTGTACCTCAAAACCAGCAATACCTATCAAGTTGATATTATTAATGATTGGTCACTCCAGTCCTGTGAATCCCCAATATACTTATTATTATAATAATTAAAAATAGTCGATTTTAAGACGTTTCTACAGTTACATTAGTTGTTACCTGTCCAACCGGTACGATCTAGTTCCAAGCCGTTTTTTGTGCTACTTCGAGTCTGCTGAAGAGAAGTACACGATTATTAGCAAGTCGTGCTGATCAAATCACCCCTCCACAAAAATAAAGGCTGAAATAAGAAATAGACCATCCTGATCCTCTAACGGCCAATCGAGATTGTGGGAATCGAACTTCGGGAGTTTATTTGTGTTAATGTTCTCCTAGTAACGATTTCAAAGATAGTGAGATGTTTGAAGAGCTCGGTACGATCTCTGAGTCTCGTAAGTTTTATTTAAGACATTGAAATTTCAACGTGGTGTGAACCGAGTGAGTCACCGAAGAGTGACTTGAATTGGTATATAAAAACATAATTATTTTGGTGGTGGGAGTGGGTAGCTCAGTGGTAAGGAACTAAGGAGCTCCATGGACCAGGGTTCGAATCCGGCCGTGGTAGATATTTTTTCTGTCACTTACGACTTCAGTGAAACATAAAATAATTATAATTATGAGAGATAGTTGACCGTGGATGACGAACGAGGAGAAGATGGTTGGGGGTGCGGTCAATGATAAACACAAATAAGTTGGATTAACCTATTTTATTGTGCCAGAGTTTCTAGCCTTCTTCAGGGCTAAAAACAGAACAAGATAACAACCACAGTAAGTATAGAAAAATAAAAAAGAAAGTATAAACAGAATAGTTTTACACATAAAATGAATAATCTTACAAAATAGAATTAATAAAATGAAGTGATGAGAGTAGCGGGAAATAAAATGTATACATAGGTAATTGAAAAAGTGGATAAAATAACATAATTAAGGAAATAAAATAAAACTGAAGTTATATAATGCAAAGAAGTATGAACATATTAGTTATTAATAATTTAAAAATTGAAATATAAAAAAAAGAGGAAGAAAATATATGTAACAATAATTTTTGATAAAGAGGCAAAATATAAGTAAAGTATAATTATTGTGATAATAATACAGCCCTATGGGTTTGGGAGCCCACCAAGCCTCATATAGTGGGTACTCTTGACTAGGAAAAAATCTGGCGGTCGAGCGTGACTTTGCAAATCACCTCCTTGCACTACTATTGGTTTTGTAATAGCATTTTCTTACTGAGCACTGAATAACCTTCATGATTTATAGCGTTATAAATTTATATATATACATAGTATTTCTTTTGTCTCTTTATTTTTTATAAACACTACAGTTTAAAAAAAATTACTTTTATATTATTAACTATACACATGTAATTGAAAAAAAAATTACAGATAATAGAAAGGAACATTACTCTACCCTTTTTTTACTCCTTCATTACGCCACTGATTCCATCTATTCATAACTTTATATTTTACGTTTGACGCCTTCTTGATTAACCTTCGCACGAGGTCTCCTTTTCAGATAGCAATCCCGTATTACTGGGCTGGTTTCCATTATCCTGATTTAATTCCCTCCCAGATAGAACATGAAAGGACATTGACAATGACACTGACTACAGCCACTGCAGTTCTCTAATGAAGGTTCCGACCTACTGAGAACTAGGTCGCCACTAATGTTCAGGTTCGAGTGCCTTCGAAGGAGTTTATTGCTTCAATTAGTGGTCATCATTACGCTGTGTGCCGTATATGGAATCGGTGCTGTGTTGAAGTGTCGTACGGTCTCGACCAAATATGTACCACCACTAGTTCTTAATCTACTACGCTATGATATTATAGTTGTATCGTTAGTTAGGTGCGCGGCATGCCTTGGCTTAATTCTGACTTATTCAGTAATTGTAAGACATAAAAGGTGAAATTAATGGAATAAAAAGAAAAAAACTTAACATACTATATCACAGTAAAAGGACTTAAAAAATCGAGCACTTGCAAGATAATACTATCAACTTCACAGCATATAAACCTGTTTGAACTCAGTTGACAGAAATTTGAATTTTTGTTCTGCATCCCATGAAAAATCTCCCTGAAGTGGGAGTAGTAGTAAAGTCAGGAAATGGCCGTGGTCGTTGAGTCAAAACATTACCTTGGCAATGGGGTCTGCAGCAGCGCCGGTTCAATTCTGACCACCGGTGGGTTGATTTTTATTACATGGCGGCCTCACGAAATGAAGGCTAGACCTTCTCACTTTGGTTAGAAAGGTTGGCTAGGTAATCTATAGCTATATAGGTATAGAGTTACACCACTACTGTGGTGGGGAGTAAAAATATTTACAAAATCAGAAAATGGTTGACATATGTAAAAGCCGACACTACATACAAAATCTATTTGCCAGGGATGAAACTCTAATCGTTCTCTATGTCGAAACTAATATGGCAGATGCCAATGTTTTGTTTCGGGAATTCTGTGACTTGGGTGCCCAATCTAAAAATGAAATAATAAAAGTTAGTGCAGATGTTTTAGTGAATATCCACGGATGGTGGATGGACTGATTTTTGTCTTTTATCTTGAACATCTCGGTGAACAATATATATGCTTGATAATCACTGAACCGACGGCTAAACGTCTGTAGGGAAAACAGAAACATAGGCAGAGAACATTGCTTCAAGATTTATCTTATATAATATGGATTTGCATAGATATCACTAGATAGAGTATGTAGACAGGTTGTATTGTTATTGAAACTTTGGATCATCAAGGCTTTATTATATGTTTGTATATCAGACAGGCAACTGTACGTGGATTCCGACTCTTACAGCTCTTACTAGACAAACGGTTTAAACTTCCAATCCATTACATGACTAATCTGAATAGACTAGTTTACATGACTAGAACAAGACCTATCTAGACATACGTAGTTGAGCTTTGGGGTTCCACAAACCTTCGAAATCCTCTTTTATCCAATTCTTACAATCCAAAAATCCTCAATATTTCTCTTATTTATCACAAATAAATATCTTAATGTTCCAATGTAACCAATCTCGAACCAGTTACCAATCCATCCATTATAAATTCTCTAACCATCCAAACCCACTAGGTTGGTCTAATCTTACTTCCTCTTACATATCTTACAATCTTCCAAGGAGCCTGAAAAGAAGATGGTTTCAAGAGCTTTTAATGGAGAAATATTATTAGAGTGCTACGGATGGGTAGTTTCTTTATATACCAGTTTCACTACGTTACTATCTTACATAAAATTTACTGGAAGTATTTCAATGTAAATATCAATAAGATTTTTTTTAAATACTCTAATTTTACATATAATTAGTTATTGCTAAGGCTAAGGAAACCAAGCTAAGGCAATAGTTTTGTCAATTTCCTTTTTAAGGAAGGTTAATTGAAGTCCTCGTAAGGATGGTTGGGTATGCGTAACATTTAAATCATTGATAAATTACCTTATCCCAGTAAAGATATATTTCTTTTCACTAAATGGCAAGAACAAACTACTTGGCTGCGATAGAACGCATGCGCGGGTCCTAATCACTTCCAGTGATAAATCCCACTTTGGGTCAACAGCGGGCCATTTCTCTAACACTAGATGAAACGAGCCGGCGACTTAAAATGCATAAAGATTACAGAGATAGACCGCTCGTATTTAATATTAGAGTCGTAGAGAGGGCGAGCACAACTGACGCTTCTCATCAATAAAGTGATGCTCATTATAAAGTATGATGAAGGCGGAGATGGATCCACCTCTTCTCCAATAAATAATAAAGTCCTTTATAGGCGCCATAATATCCTCTGCAGAGGCTGCAATCCACCGGATTCGCTACGTCCTCTTTAATGCGATACACCTCTTCGCCCTACTCCAAGGATGTCTTTCAGGAAGATGGATGTTCCACTTGGCGCCGGTGCCACCGAGTCTATTACCACTCTTATTGAGGTTTTGAAAATGTTCCCATTTTCACTTATGTACACCTGTGATCTATTTAAATGAGGCAAGCAAAACTAAGAATAGTTAATGCCACAATCAAAAAGAATACATACATTTAAAAATA
>NW_027108625.1:573085-617697 GCF_000696795.3 Halyomorpha halys | reverse complement strand
ATAAAATAAATAAATATGGTTTTGTTTATTTAAGTTGTTCTTTGCTGACCGCACCCCCCGACAAACTTCTTCAAGCATTAATCTACGGTCAACTATCTACACCTCAATTTTTAAAAAATATGTATTTTTTTTATTTGAATCATTTAAAATATTACGGTAATTATAATAGTGTGTTTAATTTAATAGGAAAGCTAATTAAAATAATCATCATAGATTATTGAAATCGTCCTATAGTTACAAACAAAATTAATATAAGACAATATCAATTTTATGACCTTATGAACCATTCTGTGTGAGTTTCCTAAAATATATATGAACAGAAATATTTTGCTAAAAACATAGAAAGTATTGTATGTGTAAATAGATTCTAAGTTCTAGGTTCTAAAAATTTAAACTAGAAAATAATTCTAACAAATATCATATATTGGTCAGGATCATTCCGGGATAGCATATTTCTGCAACCATGGATAAATCACACAAATAGTTTTATTTATTTGTAATTTGATAGCAGTGGGTTTTTTTTTTTTTTTTTAACCTATATAAATATTTTCCTCATTTTTTTCTGTCTCCATCCAATGCTTGTTCTCTTCGAATACCGTTATTGAAAAAACTTTCGTCCAATAATTTGTTTAGTTACTCTTAGATTAATTCTCATAAGTCATTCATTTAAAAAGTTAAAATCAAGTTAAGTTTATTCCTTCTATTGATGCGGAGATGTTCCTGTTCACCTCAAGAAGCAAAAACTATAGAATTTATTATAATTATTAATTAAATTTATTGTGCAGTATTATATTATGTATTATATATTCCGTCATCGGTAATACAGATGAGAGGGTATTAACTTCATTAAAATGATAACAAAATAATAAATTTAAAAATCAACAATAATAAAATAAAATAAAATATTAAATATAATCATTCTTATATATAATATTTAACCTTCTGTAAAAAGTAATCTGACAAAACTATTGCCTTGACTTTTTTTCATTGTTATTATCAATAACTAATTATATGTGAAATAAGAAGTATTTTTTTTTTATAGGTATATATAGTTGACCGTAAAGATTTAAATATTAGAAGATGGTGAGGGTTGCAGTCAAAAAAGAAAAATAGTTTTAATGACCGCAACCCTTACCATCTTCTTATATTTATATATTTTTTTAAATTTATTTAATGATATCATTAATGATATTTAACAATACATCAAGTATATTTGATGTAAAATCATAATGGAGTGATACTGGCATGTAGAGAAACTACCCATTGGTAGCACTCTAATAATATTTTTACATGAAAAAGTCATGAGACCATCTTCAGGCTCCTCGGAAGATTGTAAGTAATGCAAGAGGAAGTAAGATTAGAACCAACGTAGTGTTTGGATGTTTATAATGGAAGTATTGGTAACTGGTACGAACTAGATTGGTTACATAAATTGGAACATTAAGATCTTTATTTGTGACGAAGAAGGGAATATTGAGGATTTCAGTAAGGATTGGATAAAAGAGGAATTCAAATGTTTAGTGGAGCCCCAAAGATCAACTCCGTGTGTCCAAGTTGACCTTATTATAGTCATGTAGATTGTATGGATGATTGATGCATAGAGGACATTAAAAGAATGTTTAATAAATCAAGAAAATAAGTTGATCCTAAAATCTCCTTTATAATTATTGTACGACGCACTTCTAACACACACTAACCCTCTAATTCAAGGACTATCAACACGAGACTTACCACATAAGTTTACAAAGGAGCTGGAATAGGTAAAATTTCAATTTTAATGGAGAGGCATCATCAGATGACCTTAACCTTCATGCCTTCATGACATTTTTTTTTATTTATTTTTTTTTATTCATTTATTTTTTTTTCTTCTCTCTCTACATCTCATTCGCTGGTTGTAAAAATACTTTTACAGTTGAGAATAAACTAAATAAAGTAAAAAAAAAAAAATAATAATTATTGTGTATGTAAAATGCAATTAACATAAATAAACGAAGGTTTTATTTATGGTTTTAGTGCTATAAGTAAATAAAATGTATTTAAAAATGAATTGTGAAATGTAAGCTTAGTGAAAGAATTAAATGCCAAAATTCTAAATTATGAATTTATAGGTTATTTCGTACGTCCTTTCTTATTTATTGGTATAAAATTTCCTTATTCAAGAACGCTATTTATTTCTGATAATATTTAATTCATTATTTTTTATTTATATCTGTTATATCAATATCAGGGATTGGGGTAGCTCAGTTGTAAGGCACTGTACTACTAACTCCAAGGAAGTGGGTTCGAATCCGGTTGTGATATATAATTATTTCCTTTGTTACTATAGTCGTGATTCTGACCAAATCACCTCCTTGCACAACTGATGTTCTAGTAACTGTACTTACTTACAAAGTACCCCCAACCCTTACTGGTCTCTAAGGATTGTTTATATTTCAGAATTTCATCCAAAAGCATTAAGGTGTAATAGGCATTCCTGAGAGATGTAGCTATTTGTGTTATTGTAATTGCAATACTCTGTTTTGTGATGAGGTAGGGATAAGTGACTTTCATGAATTTGTAGGTATTCAAGTATTGCATAATTTCAATACAATATTTTATCATAAACGTAACTAAATTCTCTTCTATTCAGGGTAACAATTCTTGATAACTGTTTTTATTGAATCTATAAAGCGAATTTTGTAATAATATGTGTCCATTTGTGAGTAAGCATCAAAAGTTATCAAACTTCTAATAATATTATTCGTTAAATTAAACCTGTGAGTGGTAGTTTTTATATGATTGAAGCGAACTACTGCAAGTACAATAATGTTAGATTGAAAATATTATAAAAGAGATAAAATAAAAACTACATTACATCACTTCAAAAAGAAGTTAACTAAGAACACTTTGAATGTCTAACTTCTGCTGTAACATGTACCGCGAAAACTCACAAACAAGTATATAACTTTACACACCACTTAGAGCCTCTACTGTCTGCAGTAACTCAAATTGAGTTACTAACTCGTTCAGGTATTGGTAATCAGTAAGCTCATTGAAGGATATTTAAGCTACAGTAGGTTTATTTGCTAGTTGAATTGTTAAACCTAATGCATGTATATCACAAAAATATAAAATTCTAACATGAAATAAATTGAAAAATTAATCGGCCAAGATAAGAGAATTTAATTTTACTGAAATTAACGAATCGTTCTCGTACAAATATTTTTAAAAAATGCTTGAAGAAGTTTGTCGGGGGGTGCGGTCAGCAAAGAACAACATAAATAAACAAAACCATATTTATTTATTTTATGCCGTAATAAATATGGTATAAAATAAATAAATATGGTTTTGTTTATTTAAGTTGTTCTTTGCTGACCGCACCCCCCGACAAACTTCTTCAAGCATTAATCTACGGTCAACTATCTACACCTCAATTTTTAAAAAATATGTATTTTTTTTATTTGAATCATTTAAAATATTACGGTAATTATAATAGTGTGTTTAATTTAATAGGAAAGCTAATTAAAATAATCATCATAGATTATTGAAATCGTCCTATAGTTACAAACAAAATTAATATAAGACAATATCAATTTTATGACCTTATGAACCATTCTGTGTGAGTTTCCTAAAATATATATGAACAGAAATATTTTGCTAAAAACATAGAAAGTATTGTATGTGTAAATAGATTCTAAGTTCTAGGTTCTAAAAATTTAAACTAGAAAATAATTCTAACAAATATCATATATTGGTCAGGATCATTCCGGGATAGCATATTTCTGCAACCATGGATAAATCACACAAATAGTTTTATTTATTTGTAATTTGATAGCAGTGGGTTTTTTTTTTTTTTTTAACCTATATAAATATTTTCCTCATTTTTTTCTGTCTCCATCCAATGCTTGTTCTCTTCGAATACCGTTATTGAAAAAACTTTCGTCCAATAATTTGTTTAGTTACTCTTAGATTAATTCTCATAAGTCATTCATTTAAAAAGTTAAAATCAAGTTAAGTTTATTCCTTCTATTGATGCGGAGATGTTCCTGTTCACCTCAAGAAGCAAAAACTATAGAATTTATTATAATTATTAATTAAATTTATTGTGCAGTATTATATTATGTATTATATATTCCGTCATCGGTAATACAGATGAGAGGGTATTAACTTCATTAAAATGATAACAAAATAATAAATTTAAAAATCAACAATAATAAAATAAAATAAAATATTAAATATAATCATTCTTATATATAATATTTACTTATACTTATACTTTATTTGACCTGAGAAACTCTTAAACGAGCTTGTGATGGTAAAAGCAGGACTCTGGAAGATCCAGGTGGAAAAATCACGGAAATTGAAAGCCAATGGAGGTTGAGCCAGGGCGCAAGCCTCACATCTTCAGGACTTGAGTGGAAATGCTGGCCATTACCAGATCTCCAAAATAACTATTTACAATAGGTATCAAGATCTATGCCGTTTCAAATTTCGGAGAGGATTATAAAGATGGGTTAAGCTAGATAGGGATAATCCGTGAGTTCTTTACGAAATATGCTGAATTCGAATTTTGAAAGGTCTGATAAAAATATGCTACGATTACATGATAATGGAATTTTTAGTTGCCCTCACACTTCTAGTCTAAGTGCAGACTAGTTTTTACTATAGTATTGTAGGAAAGTAGTTTGTTGTCAAGTAAAAGCTGACAATATCTATTTAGCAGTTTATATAATGGTCTAAAAAGTCCGTTTAGTTCTTGTCTTTTAAGTTTAAAAGGGTTTACAGGTTATTCGAAAAATTTTTTTTTTTTTTGGTTCCACTAATGACATCCCTTAATTTAATTCATTATGTGCCTTTTCCCATCGAATTTTCTGGAAATCCTCCAAAAGTCCATTTAAGCATCTTACAGACCTCAAAAATGTTGGCCAAGGCACTTAAACAGTACAACCTATATAGTGATGGTCTGGAAAAAAAATTACATATTAATATTTTATTCTTAAAATAAACTGTGAATAATTTATTATAGTTAACTACTTGCTGTGCTCCGCTTACTTTACCCTTGAAGATGGATTGTTCAACATCGATTCCCCTGTTCTATATTGGGTCCTTTTCGATATCGTGCTCCCGGGATTCCTTTCCTCTGCTTTGTCGTGGTATCTACATTCGTGACCAGCTCTTTCACTTTCTTCAGTCCGGGCTGTTTGCTTATCTCGTAGCGAGAGGGCTTTCGTAAACCCTGGAGTACTGGACTACTGCCGAATCCGGCTCCGAACGGGACGGGTTACGTGATCTGGATTTCCAGCCATTTAGACAAAACTCGATATCTGCCTTATCTTGTAGTTTCTCCAAAGAAACGCTGTGAAAGGATTCTTTAAATGCTTTCAGGGATTTGTTTCTAGGGCCTAAAACTAACAATATATTAATGTTTATCATATTATACTCAATGTTAAAGTGTTCATTTATCTAAGCTCCGGTTCTATTCTAGACTCATTATGATAGTCATAAATTAATACTTACACTAAGCGATCTAAAACTTTCCAGAAATAGTTTAGAAATGGAACTAAGAAGAACATTTTTACCCATTAAAATTCCTAATATTTTTGTTTTCGTAATGCTTGAAGATTCTCTTATGCCAAAAAAAAAAAGATTTACGCTTTAGAATTCCAAAATACCACACACTGTAGTAGTTACTGTAATAATTGATTAAGAATAGCTGGTAAATCGCATTTATTAAATACATAAATTTACGGTTTAATTTTACTGGGATATTCTATTGAGAACTTTTTTTTCAATATAGTCGGCCCAAACCCAAATTTGTGTGTTTGAGATTGTTTATGAACATTTTATTAGAATTGTGGTAGCAACTAATTTATGATTTTTTTAATGAAAATCAATTGATTTTTAAGGAAGAAAAGTTTTAAAATAGGTGTTCATGCATTATAATTATACGAATTTTGTAAGAAGATAGCAATTTTATTAAATTTTAAAGGAAACTGTAATGATATTATTTTGGCAATTATTTTTGTTATGAATATTGTTGACTTGATTGGTCTGTATTGAAGAAACTATTTAGTGATAATGATGTTACTCTTACCCCTGTCAAACAGATCAGTTACCTTGGACTACATTGGGACAAACGATTAACCTGGAATCTTCACACCAGACTGAAAAGACAGGAAACTGCACGTCGATTTCGACTATTACAGCACTTACTAGACAAACGGTCTAAACTTCCAGCACATTACAAAAGACTGATCTATATGACTGTAATAAGGCCAATCTGGACATATGGAGTTGAGCTTTGGGGCTCCACTAAACCTTTCGTATTCAATCCTTACAATCCAAAATCCTTTGTAAAATCCTCAATGCTCCTTACTTTGGCACAAATAAAATCATACAAGGCCTTAATGTTCCCTATGTAACCGATCTAGCCCAAACCAGATATCACTCCTTCCATTATAAACTCTATAACCAGTCAAACCCCCAAGTTTCTAATCTTGCATCCTCTTCCATTCCTGACAATCCTCCGAGGCCCCTGAAAAGAAGATGGCCACGAGACCAGCTAATGTAAAATGTCAGTTTCTCTACACGCCTGTAACACTCCAATTTAACTTAGATCAGATTTACTAAATGTATTATAATGTACAGTTGTAAATAGCAATAAATAAACATAAAAAAGTGATATGAAAAAAATCAATAATATGGTATGTTAAGAAATATTAGTGTAATTTTTATAACATGGAAACAATCTTTTACAGTACAAGAGCTGGGAAGAAAAAAAGGCAGTTATATCACCCCAATTCTTGATTACTTTAATGAAAACTATGTATAATTACTTGTCGAAATAGATGAGTCTGCAAGGTTTAGGTAGGGAAAATAAAAATTGGAGGGTGTTTTGAAACATTAAAAACAATTTTTTTTCATTCGGAGCACTATATCTTAAAAGCTTTCAACAACACTAGAAAATCTAAAAGAATTTTATTTAAAAGAGCGTAAATTTGCTGAAATATGAGTCCTAATAGATCTATTTACGTATTGATAAAATGTTTGATTTTTGAAAAATATATTTCTAGATATATAAGACGCACATATGTATGCCAGTACTCAAAATAAAGGAAATATAACTTACTATAAAGTAGTTTATGACACTTATCTTCGTAGGCATAGTAGTTTTTATGAAATTCACATAAGAATATAAATTTGGCGAATGAAAATTTTTCCGAATAACTATAAATCAATTTTTTGTAACAAATTTCATGAAAACTACTACACCTACGAAAATAAACGTCAGAAACTTCTTTATAGTCCATCAAACTAGCTTTAATTTGAGTGCTAACATATATCTGTACGTCAAATAGTTATTGAGATATAGATTATTCAAAATAACTTCACTAACTACTAATGTTTCTGTACGTTCCATACTCCATTTTTATGAAATATTGCTTTTCAAAAAGCTATATCACAAGAACTATTGAACGTAAATAGCTGTATTAGGGCTTAAATTGTATCAAATTTACTCTGCTTTAAATGATGCTCTCTTAGATTTTTTATTATTATTGGTAGTTGTAAAGATGTAGAGCTTCGATTAAAAAATTAATTATTTTTAACGTTTTGAAACAGCCGCCATTTTTTATTCCTCCAACTTATACTTGGCAGACTCATCAATTTTTACTAGTAACTATATCTAGTTTTCAATAAAGTAATCAAAAATTGAGGTGAAATAGCTGCCTTTTTTCTTCTCTTAGGCTCTTGTACTATTAGGTTGTCTCCTTGATAATGATATAAGGGCTGAAACGTTGGAGAGGAAAATAAACTAATGATGTGTGTAATGTGGATCATTTATGGTTGATGTTATTAAATAAATAAAGATACAATATGATACCAACCTGAATCTCGATAGATAGGGTATGAACTGGAAACGGAAAAAAAAAATAGAGTAAGGAGCTCTAATTGTCTTTCTTATTATTAAAATTATTATTATTATGTTTATTGTAGAATTAATTTTTTTTAAATTATTCTCTATGGTACGGTTCATAATAATAAAAAAATCGTAAATACATATGACAGACAGGCGAACGGTAGGAACCAACTCTGAAACCTTTTTAAATTAATTGGGACGGGCCGAGAGTGATGCAGACATCGTAGCTAATTCAGTTAATGGACACTGGCTGTTATTATCAAAATCACATTTCTTCATTCAGCCCTGTCCTGTCTACTCATAATTATAACTTATCAACAATTAATTAATTCTGGAAATCACAGCTCATAATTATAAATGGCATATAGCTAAAAGTTAGTCCGAGTTTTTTAGCTATTATTTTCCGTTATGATTTTTTATTAAGGTTTTATGTAAAAAGGGAAAAAGTATCTTAATTTTGTTTTTAAATTCATTTCAGTAAAATGGATTAGATTCATCCTTTAAATCTCTTGGATGAGGTTTCTATGAGGCATTAGATTTGGTTTACAAGCAACTGTGCTTGAATGTATTGGGTCGCTGTAACAAAAAGATTAATAACCAATCAGTACGTTAGTATAAATATAAATAGTCTCATATAGTAATTAAGAAAGATATAAATATTTTTTTATTCAAAACATTTTAAATTTAATACTTCAATTGATGTTATCTGAATCAAAATATTGCTACTTCATCCAATATTTTAAAATGAATCTAAGGTTCAGGTAAAAACAAATCACAGTCCTCCCAGTACATTTCATATTTTATTTTTGTAACCTAGTTGTAGAGAAAGAATCCATTATAACTAATTATCGTAATACTGTGTTATTTTTTATATCTAAGTTACCTTACCTTATTTATTTTTGTTCTTAAACATACCTACTTTATCCTCTCTATTTCAATATCGTATATTTTTTACTTCCCCTATGATCACAAATATTCAATTTATTGTACAAGTTTTATTTAAATAATGAGTATAATTTATTTACTGCATTTCAATCGAAAAAGTAAACTTTAGGAATAGAAGCCGAACAGTTCACGTTAAACAGTTTACAAACAAGCATTAAAAATAAGAGAATTAAAAGCAAAAAATATAATAAATTTATTCATATTTTAGGAATACAATTTTTCTAAACGAACTGATAGAAGGTGAAAGAAGTTAAGCTTATCATCTTAATTGATAAAAAGTATTATATATGAATATTTTGTCAATTATTTTTTCTGAAAAATTCTTTTGTCACAGACTTTTCTATCGAGAGATTTCAGGAAAGATAATATCTAATATTTATAATCGTAGAAGAGAATAGAAAGTGACCAAATTTTGATAAAACATTGAATAGAAAAGTATATGAGAAATATTTTAGCATACGTAAATATATAAACTTTTACAAAAAGATTTTGAGACATTTAGTGTAAATAAATCAAATTTTCATTTAAAATATTGAGTTGTAACTTCTTTCTGATCGGAAAAAAATTAATTTTTGAAATAAACACAACAGCTTTCAGTTATTGAATAATTATTTGCCATAAAAAATATATTAACGGAACATGGGAGTAATGTTTCCATTGGGCATTGTATAGACATCATATAACATTCAGAAATCCCATGTGAGCTTAAATTAATTCATACTCATATAGTAGGGTGGTAACTAAAAGTGGTGGAACCAAATCCTGACATATTTTGTTTAAATGGAAACTTTAAGAGGCCTATAGAAAAAAAAAAAGTTTCAGTGAAAAAAAACTCTTACATTACCGGAGATACGAGCTAGGAGAAAAGCACTATGATCTCTTGAAGCTCTGATTTACCTTCGTCACGCGTTCGCACTGCAGGATCTAAATATTGATTATAGTGTAAATTTATTTTATTGTTACTTAAATTTAATTTTTTTTAATATTATTTGATTAGTTTTAATTTATTAGTACTATTATTATTATTTTTTTAAAAACTTATTTATCCATTAAAGTTTTTCCTGTAACCGGCTTTTTATATTATATTTTCCTTTGAATCTATGTGTTAGTCTTATTCTCGTAAAATGTATCCATTTGTTTGTTTTTGGTGAACTGATCTACTGCTGTGACTATATAAATCTCACATTGCCGTCTAATAGTGAATTTGTTTAGCGGGTCATTGAAGAGAATCTAGGAGGGTGAATTCCGGAGAGCGAATTTGTTGATCGGGTGAAATAAAAAATTGTGAAATGGTGAAATTGGAGGAGCAGAAACGGGAAAGAAAAAAGGAATGAATTGAAACATTTGTATTTGGTGTATAGACCGAAATTGATTGTAAAAGGAGATTGTAGGGGAAAAAAATTGTTTTCTTTATATCTTATTATACCATGAATGAGAAATAAATAAGAGTCCGATTACGGATTGATAAGTATGCTGTGTGAGATAGCAACCTGATGTATTTAGGCAGCATAGGTGAATAAAGTATCTTTCTTCTCTCTTCTCTGTAATATAGATTAATATTCTTTTTATCTACATCATAATAACATTTTCTTTTATTTAATTCCTTTATTTTTTCTTTATTGGTATTATTTTATATTTATTTTTTGTTTCCTTTAATTCCTCTTTTCCTATATTAATTGTATGAATGAATTATTGAACTTTAAAAGTTTATGCTCTTAACTTGTGGCAGATTGCATTAATTCTCTTCAACGATATAAATAAACAAAAGTATATTTGTTAGTAATTTTGTTATAGCATTGAGATTATGAAAATTATAAATTTATAAGAAATAGATATTCATAATTAAATATTTTTTTTAAAAAATTGTTCACCTGTTTTGCTTATTTATTTTAGTTTTTTTAAGATTTATTTTTATAATTTTTTTTATTCACCTGAATTTTAATGCTCGTATATTTTTTAGAGAAAACATTATTAATTTTTAAAACTAAAACCTTTCACGAGGACAGTGTTGGACACTGACCACAACCTCAGTACCTGGAAAACATGAAGAGGTAACCATTAACTAAAGCCGAAGACTCCACAGTTCCTGGAGTCATGGAGAGTCAAGGCAGATTTACGACAGGGCCGGTGTGGGAACTATTGTGGCTGGTCCATATTGTCTAAGGCCACACACTGTGGACCCTCGATGTGTACAAACACCTCTCCTCAGGACAAGTCTCTTTTTTTCTTCATCTATTGTGTTTCGAAACACAAATGTCGTAATAAAGGTTTGAGCTGGTCAAGGAAGAGGTTGAGGGAATGAACTGTTCAATAGCCTTCAATTTCCTTAAACATAAAAATGTTTTCTTTTCGAACCTTTTCCGTATTCATTGTGGGCAGAGAGAAATGGGCTACTATTGTCTAGCATAAACAGCTTGTCTCTTAACAATTCTATGCGTTTGTTTAACGTCTAGAGATAGGGTAAACGACCTTTCACGCTTTATATTTCTCTTCCTTAAATGTTTTACGTAATTTATACATTTAAAGTACTGAACCCTTCCCCCTCCCTTCCTCAAAATATAGCAATTTAAAATAAGTTGTTAAACTGTCGTTTCTTATAGTGGCCTTTTTTATAAACATGATAACCATTCATAAAATAGTTAAAAGTCCTGAATGGAAGTGTAGGTTTATTTGATGGTCAGTTCATATCTATATAGAACGTCTTTAAAATATACAAACAAATTATCTGGAATAGAGAGACCTGATTTAAATAAAGGCCAATTGCGCACTACTATTAATGCATAACGAAGTGATATCCACGTGCTTATTATGGAGTAGAACTATGGACTGAATTGAGAAGTATTATTAATTCATACTAACAATCCCGGTGTGCTTATAGGATTAAAGCATATTACATTGTAGACATTAATTAAAAACGTAATTACAGATTTTTTTTTTTTGCATTCCACTGAAGGTTTGTACTACACACAGCTGTCGTAAACAATAAGGGTCTTTTGTGTAGCATTTATATTTTTAAAATAAACTCGTTAAAGTAATTTAAACCAGATCTACAACATATTTCTTCAAAACATAGTTCATTTGATATATTTTTTCCACACACGCCATTTTGACGACATTTCTTACTTACTGGAGGTCTAGAAAGTAACCCCAAAGATTTACCCTTTTTCCTAAAATATTTGGAAATTAACTTTTTCTTAATATCGTTTGTTTGCAATTTAGAGTATTACATCTTTTTTGAACAATATTTTTCCATAATTGTCGCATTTTTGAGGTATATTCCTTAATTTCTCATCTTTAGGGGTTTCCAAATAATTAAAAAAATGACTTCCCCAAACACCCTCCCCTTTATGCCCTCTTTGACGTCATACCTTTTATGTAAAATAGGTATTTTGTCTAAAATATCGGGCTTATCGTAGCGTTTATCCCAAAACCTAGAGATTTATGGGCTGCATCACCGCTTTTGTAATCATGCTAGTTATGTATATATATTTTTTTTTTTCGGTTGGCTTTTGGTTGTTTATATTTGGCCAACAGAATCTCCCTTCTTCACGCCTACCTGGATTTTGTCTATCCATCTGGCTTTTTCCAAATATAGTGGCATTCATTGTTCAGTAGAGGCTGCTTGTAACTCGTCCATCTTAACCTCCTTGTCATTGCATCATTAGATATTGACCAGTCTCTGCAAGCATTTCATAGTATTTGTATATATATCGTATAGGAGGATCGAGTGTACATTCCGTGAGGCCACCAGGAAATAAAAGTCCATTTGCACAGACCGAAATCAAACCTGTACCGTTGCAGTTACGAGGCTGCCAAGGTAGCACCTTAACCCCTTCGACAACAGCCAATGTCTTGTACACTTAAAAAATGTATAAAATTATTTCTCGAATTAACAAGTGATTAACATGCCAAGCTGAGTTAATCCAATCTAATACATACTTCCATCTATTAACGTCAAATAACTTAATACAAGAATTAGAAAGAATCTCTTGAAAACAATTTAAATCAATATCATTTTTTAAACCACCATTACCCGAGTACACGAAACGTCAAGTACAGGATGCAATTATGAACTGTTTCCTTCACCAGTTGACTGCCACTGGTAAATGTAGTTCCTGTCAGCTGTCCAAAAAAAAAAAAATTGCATATCATTAAAGGAATGTCACGGATGAAGGAGCCGAACTTGCGGTCTGCATTTGCATACTCTAAAATTATTGTAATCCACATGCGAAATAAAAGTATATTAGTTGAAGTGTTGATAGTCGAAAAGGATTTACTAAGATTAACAAAAAATAAAACATATCATTAATCAAGGTGTTATTTGACATGGGTATTTCCTTGCTTGGTATGGATGAGACGAATCGAAATTATGCTACTTCCTAAAAATATTTTTGATTTTTTAAAATTTATTTTATACTAGATCGGCCTGGTGGACCTTACATGGTTGATACAACCGTTAAATTTTATATATTTTTTTTAACAATTGATTATTGGAAGGGGGGGGGTACAGTCACGTATTGTAATTATAATTAAAAGAATCCAATATTATAATTAAAAGAAAATAAGATAAAATAGATAGATAAAGATAATGCTCCTTAATAGAAGAGAAAAGTGAAATTAATAACAAAAAATACTGATACTTGTAGACTTAACAAAACAAACAATTTCCCTCTAATAGTAAAAAAAAAAAACTTAATTTGATAAAAAAAAAAGACGAGAGATGAGGGAAAAAAAAATTAATAAATAATAATAATAAGTAAAATAGAATTAATAAATATTGAATTTATAACGGAATGTCCTGCAGCAGCCTGGGCTTCAGTCTTCGGGTTGAGGTTGGGTTTCCCAGGTTGTAGGTCACTGCTCCTTTAACTGTCGGCAACTGGGCGTGGAACTACATGAACCTTTTTGATATACTCATATATTGACTTCATTTATAATTCCCGAGGCAATTGGCTACTTCTTATGAACCAAGGAGCATCTACTGCGATTCGTAGGACTTTATTTTGTAAAACTTGTAATTTTTTCATTTTCGTAAAGGATACGACTAACCAGACAAAATTTTGTACAAAATACCCAGTTTGCATAAAAGGCCTGACGTGAGGGACGTTGTTAAGAGATGGGGGAAGAGGGAGGCGGGAGGCAGGAGAGGGGCTATCCTAGCAATAATTTGTAAACGCAAGTCAAACCTCGAAAATTGTTGTTAAATAATTATTCCTGGGGGATATTAATAATAACTCATTTATTTATTTATGGGACAACCCCTGTACAATTAGAGTTTGCCTGTAAAATTTATAAAATAAATAATCAATTATAGTTATTTTACAAAAAATGTGAGTTAAAGGTCGTCTAATATGAATTACATAAAAATGTTCAGACTACATTAGTATAATAAGCCGCAAATATTCAGAATAAATCCTTTAAACACAGGTCCAGACAGACATAAAAATGACTGACGGCTGTCAACCTAAACAAGTAGGTTGAAGATTTCGAATATATTCCTAAAAATCTAAGAGTGAAAACGTGCATTAGCCAAAACTTATAAAGGAAGGCCAGGTTCTAGAAGAACCGTGGAGCCATAGAGTGAATGTGTGAAATAATGGTTTACCAAAAAATATTTAACCTTCTTTGTAAAAACTTAACTTTGGCCTGGAATGGGCAATTCATTTGTACCATTAAAAATTTTGCAGATTTATATGGAAGTAGATTTGTTTTCCACTGCTGGAGATTTATGAAATTGTATTAGATCAAAGATAATAATATTAGGTACTCTTTATTTTATATAACATTTAAATATAAGCTAGGTACATTCTTACCAAGTAACTTATTTCAGCGAATTGGTCTTTTAATAAGACTAGGTTTCATCAAGTACTTAAAGGGTAATAAGCTGACAATTAGTCTATACGTCGGCTACAGCACAATGAGTTAAGTGGAGCTTTCGTAACAACACGAGTCAAAAATATCATAGGACATGTGGTTCAGATTTTTTTTTTTTTATTTATTTATTGATATTTACAATTGTATAAAAAAATACAACCAGTAAATTTGTTCATAATGACATAATGATATGATACAGGATGTAGAGAAACTACCCAGTAGTAGAACTCTAAAAACAGTTTACAATATAAGGTCATGAGGCCATCTTCTTTTCAGGCGCCTCGGAGGATTGCCAGGAATGGAAGATGAAGCAAGGTTAGAAACGAGTGGGTTTGGGTGGTTAGCGAGTTTATTATGGAAGGAATAATATCGGGTTCGGGCTAGATCGGTTACATAAAGAACATTTAGGTCTTTATGGATGGTTTTATTAGTAACAAAATAAGGAGCATTGAGGATTTTACGAAGGATTTTGGATTGTAAAGATTGGATACGAGAGGAATTCGAAGGTTTAGTGGAGCCCCAAAGCTCAACTCCGTATGTCCAGATGGGCCTTATTATTGTCATGTAGATCAGTCTTTTGTAATGATTTGGAAGTTTAGACCGTTTGTCTAGTAAGTGCTGTAATAGTCGGAATCTGCCTGCAGTTTCCTGGTTCAGAATTTTAAAAAATAAAAAGTTCTCAATCTTGTAAACCAATCAGAAAGTTTGTTAAACATTTATTAAGCTAAAAATGTTAAAAGTAACATATGAAACAGCATTGCTTATTCATAGTTCAAAGCCTGTGGCTTCAACCTAATTATCGCTCCCAGATCTCTTGATCTATCCTGAAAAACCCGAAAAAAATCTCGGAAGAACCAGTTCTTCTAAAAAATGAACTCTAGCTGATATCACCAAGAAGGCTGTAATGAGCTGGACTTGCTGCAGAGCGCGCACATGTTTAATAAGCTCATCAGCTGGAAGATATTACGCGGGCGCGGGAATCTAACGACGCGGCAGGATGAGTTGCGCGATCCTTGATGAATGGCCTCTCTATATCCTCATTATTTTATTCCTCACTTCTTTGTTTTCTGGTTCCTCTTCCTCCGTTAATGGTGGCCCCTTTTAAAATCTAATTATACACGGCCACTTTATATGCTTCAGTCCAGTTTGGCTTGGAGTAATTATTATGGAGGATAATTGTCCCATGATCTCCGGTCTTCAAGTTCTGCAGGATTCTTAGGAAGAGATTCGGCAAATTTCAAAGACTCAAATTTTTCGTATAGGACGTATTATCATTTGAAGAATGTTGTAGCTGATGTTTACTATGTATTATATAGTTTAGCAGGTTAAACAACATAGAAGAATAATAACACTTAAAATAAACATTTTCTATTTGATAAATAGTGGAAAACTATTTATGGACAGGACTGAAATTATAAATTTTAAACCAGAACTTTTAAGTATAAATCAGTTGTTTTTTTCTGTTAGTTACCGATATAAGTATTACGATCATACAAAATTTCGAATTCGAGTTTTCAACGAATACAGTTGTTTTCAGTTCCTCTGAGTCCGAATCATTGCAAAATGGTGTGAGGGTGAATAGTCTAACTCAAAAACGAAAAGTTTTACGAAACTGAAAATCCTCATTAAGGATATGTTTCAGTAACTTTTTCGTTTAAATCGACTAACCTTAAGTTGCTCTTAAGAATCAATTGTAAACTTTTTTATGATTATCTCAAAAACGGCTTTAACGATTTTGATTAAATTCATTATATCAATTTATGATAAGTACTTTTGAAGATTAGTCAGGTCATGTATTCATTGAAATAGTAAAACACTTAGAATAATTTTATATGATATAAAGTATAAAATAATTTTTATTTTTATTTTTTTTAATAATCATAATTTTGTGTATAAAATTGAAATAGTATTTTTTAATTTTTTTTTTTTAAATTAGAGCCCTGTTAGACCATCTCAACGAGAACAAGACCTGAATAACCATAACCAAGAAACTGAAGAAAAGAGCTGAATATTACAGTTAATCCCAAGAATACCAACATGCCGACGGTATTGTTTCCTCCTTCCAGAAGAATAAGCGTTCTCTCCCTAAAGTCTATAAGGTAGCACGTACGAGAATAGACCAGCAGGCTCCATAGTATATCTGAGTGTCACCCATGACAGACACCTGACACTAACTCGCCACTGCAATAAGCAGATCAAGCAGGTCAGGACCAAGTCTTTCAGAATTAATCACATGCCAACTTCTAATCTGTCTCTCAGCTTCAAATTGATGATTTACAAGAGTGTGCTCAGGCCATCCCTGTTCCAGAGAGTACCTATGCTCACCAATATAACATCTTTAACGGCCTAGAAGGAGCAACAGTTTCAGAGCAGTATACTACGACGTATACTTCACTTCAAATAGCAAAGATGGACCACAGACATATGACAATCGATTTACCGCTTGTGACAGAATTTATGTCGAGGATACATATCAAATTTTCTGACAGCCTCCAGTACTGTACGAACCCATTATCCAGAACCCTGACACCGACAGGACGGCCACAAAGGTGGCAGGCACACACAGACTCGACTGAGGACTGCTAACTTACTGACTACTCACATTACGTAATCTGATGAGCCCCATCATAAGGCAGCAGACTCAATCCTTATTACAATTTTTAGGCGAATCCCTTTCCTCATCCACCTCATAAAATTCATTTGAACGAAATGCTGGACAAGAGATAATTATATTCACTAACCCGCACCATATCTTTAGACCCATGGGGCTTAGGAAAAAATAATAATATTACTTATCATAATACTGATCTTTTGAAACAAATAACTATTTTATATTGTTACATATAATAAGCAGTTAATTAAAATTAAAATCTGCACCACCACAATCCATGAAGGGTCAGGGGTTCAGCACTTTGAAAGGAAGACACTGTACTAGACCAACTGTTGTGCAAGGAGTTGATTTGGTCAGAAACACGCTCTACCGCCAGATTTTTACCCAGTTACGGGTACCAAATTAATGAAGTAGACGTGGGTAGATCTCAGGAGGGCTCCAGAAGCAACAGGAATTGACTCACAGCTATAGCGTAACAGAAAAAAATTTTCTGCCCAGCCGGTTTCGAACTCGGGTCCCTGGAGTTACTAGCAAAGTTGCTTCGCACCTTACCACGCTGCTACCGCGCTTCCATAAACTATAAACATAACAATAAAACAAACAGTTATTATAAACAGAATTTTGGTAATTAATTGAACGTGCCGGAAAAAAGCGATATCGAAATTCACAATGGTTATGGACTTTTTACTTAGGAATTGTTGGGAGGAGCAAAGTTGATATTTCTTATTTTTACTACTACCAAACCCTAAAATACTAATTTGGAAATGGAAGATGTGTGATGCGCAGCAACTTATTTTTATATCTTAATTTAAAAATCTTTTTAGTAAAAAATGTGTTTTTAAATTTTATTTTATTATTAGATAGGAGCGGATTAATTCACCTCTACCATATGTTATTCATTAGAAACATGGTTTTGTTTTCTATTTCTTTTTTCTCTACAATGTAGTACTGTATTTATTTTTGGTCCCGTATCTCTATAGAAAACACCCTTCAGTATATTTCTAAGCCCTATGCCTCCCGAATTTCCGACCTTTTGAAGAACTGCATGAAGAGGGAGAAATAAACAACGTTAAAGCAATACAAATATTGGCCGACGATAAGGCAAACGGGCCTGTTAAAAATACCAGGCCTCGCTAAAGCAGAACATTAGATAACGACATTGCCTTTGATAGCGGGCGGGCTTTGTGCTGCCCCCTACAGCCCTTATCTCCAACCCTGCGAAATTACATCTACACCACCCAAACCCTTTTAATTTGTTTAGTTCTTATTATCCCTTTATCTGTCTCCCTTTTCTGTTTTTTTTTTTTTTATTTTTTCGAAACGTTATTTTTATTTATGTCCTTTTCACCAGCCTATTTTTCGTTTTTTTTTTTTGTAACCACTGTTTCGGATATGCCCTAGGGTAATTTAGATAGGTCGGAAAATATTTCGAGTGAAAATATTTATAATTTACTTTGTGTTAAAAGCGTCTACGTTTTCAATTTTTCTCCCTTTTACCATAGCTTTGTAGATGATCTACATTAATTTCCTTCTTTTTTTTTTCAAGAAATAATGCCTGTATTAAAAGATATATATTTTTTTATAAAAAGAACTTTTATAATACTTTTTGAAAAAAAATGTGGAGCAGATAATATTAATCGAGCGAAAAATCATTATAAAGAACAAGGAAGCGTATCGTGTTTAATCGCTTCAATAATATGAATCGAACATTCCATGAATATCAATAATTATAGTGGGGGAAAAGGTGAGTACTAACTACATCACTTGTACAATTTTGGTACGAGAAACAGTACTTCAATAAGCAGAAACCTTCGATAGATTAGGTTCTTTATGATCTATATACCTATCAACCCTAGGTTTGGAAAGAGCCTCCTAAAGCACACTCAGGCTCTTCATACTTCAAGGAAAGTGGTGGATATGGTATCATCCATCACCAATTAGGATGATCTGTGAATGATCTTGGCCAGAATACCAGTGGTCATAAAGCAGTATATCCTAAGCATGTTCTGTACATTTTCTATAATGACTTTATTTAATTTTTCTAAATTGTGACTAGAGAGTTGTTGTTGCTACGGATTTGGAGGAGAAAAAGGTCATAACTTTAAATTTCAGTCAGATATTTGAGAAATGTCATTTTTATTCTGGGAACTTGAGTAGATTGGGAGTAGGACCGAGAGTATCGGATGCTCTGAATGATGACCAGAAGAACGTGGAAATGGTCTTAGTTTTCTTAAAAAGGAATGGCCTTTTGAATAAGATTTAAACCATAAAATCTGTTATACGATTTAAAATATACCAAAATAAGTAATTATTTAAATTTGTTTTCGAAATTATTTAAAGAGAAAAATAAAGTGAAATAGAATTATAAATATAAATGAAATAGAATTATAAAGCGCGAAACATGGACGTTGATGACCTCAGAGTTTTACGCCCTAAAGCCCCAGACAACAACAACAACAATAACAACTTTAAATTTCCTAACATTTTTTCCGATTTACCAACGGTTTGAGAAGTATTCCCTGAAAATTCCCTTTTCATAAAATTTTATGGAAAACTTACTTTTCTAAATAACATTTTCCAACATTTCAAAATTATTTAATAACAATTCACTAATTATTCATAATTTTAATTTTAATTTACAGTAAAGATGTCCGTGCTTTCGGCTATCACACCATCATCAGGAAAGCAATTATTTTCTTATTAGTATTATTCATAACGTTTTTCTTCTTTTCTTGGTTAATGTCATTATAAATAAATACAATTTTTCTTTAAAAATTTCATAACACAATTTATTAATTACTTTAATGAAAACTAAATATAATTACTAGCTAAAATCTAAAGTCTGCCAAGTACAGGCAGGGGAAATAAATATCATTTGGAGCTCTAAAAACGAAAAAAGATAATTAATTTATCAATCAGAGCCCTCTTTATAACTACCAACAAGACTAAGAGAACATTATTTAAAGCAGAGTAAATTTGCTAAAATATGAGCCTTAATAGAGCTATTTAAGTTCAATAGTTCCCGAGATATATAGCACCATTTTATTAAAAATGCATTGAAAAATCGGTAGTTAGAGGATCTATTTTGAGAAATGTATATCTCAGTAACCATTCGACCTAGAAATGCCTATTAGCACTCAAATTGAAGCGAGTTTAATGTGCTGTAAAGTAGTTTATGACACTTTTTTTGCAGCAATAGTAGTTTTCACGATTTTTTTTTTTAAATACTTTTTATTAGATATTACAATCTGCAACACAGTTTAGGGCAATAGGTCAATAGTGATGAATGATTTCATACATACTAAAATAAAATAAAATAAATAAATGAATGAAAAAAAAAACTCTTAAAATATATACAAACAGAAGAATGGACATAATCAAACTATGTGTATGAAAAATATATAAATAAAATAACATAATGATAAAATAATATAGTCTCTAGTAACATTTACATTCTAATATATAATATTTACACAATCGACCTGAGGATCCCTGCGCCCACTCTATCCCCCTTTCACGACATTTATTGAAATAAAATGATTTATATGAATGGAATATGGTCCGGGTGCAGTAAAAAAAAAAACTCAAATAGTAGATAATTATACTCTTTTATTGAGCCAACGTTTCGCCCCACGTTGAAGGGCTTCGTCAGGGCTAAAAAAGATACAAACACTATAGTTACAAAAAGGAAAAAATAAAAAACATAAGTGTAAAATAACACGGGTATAAAATGAAAAGTAAGATATAATAAGAAATTTCTTGTTTTTTTTTTTTTTATTAATATTTCTTCTCCCCCTATTATGTATATTACCATTTATTGTTCACCTAATTTAAATACTTTTTTACTATATTTACTTTACAAATTATTTTCATTATTGTGGCATAACTGCCATCCCCACTCCTCCCAATACAAACTGTCACTTTGTCTTTGAATGCCGTCAAAACAGGTACGCATTCTGTCTCATCATTTGATTTGTATATTTTCTTTTTTCATCTCTTTATTTGTACTTTGTTTAATATTTCTTCTCTTATCGATCTGTTACTATTACCCTTTTCATTTACTATTTACAATATTTTACATTTATGTTTTTTTCTTTTTTTCCTTTTTGTAACTATAGTGTTTGTATCTTTTTTAGCTCTGACGAAGCCCTGCAAAGTGGGGCGAAACGTTGGCTCAATAAAATAGTATAATTATCTACTATTTGAGTTTTTTTTTACCGCACCCGGACCATATTCCATTCATCTATACAGACGGTCAATCAATAATCTTCCAAAATGATTTATAGTTGTTTAGTCAAAATTACATGAGTAAAATTCATATTCATATGCCAATAATAAACAAAATAATACCCCTATAAGGATACTTATAATAAACTACTCATAGTAAGGTAAATTTCCTTTATTTTGAATACTGGTAGACATCTATGCATAAGACGCATAGATGTCTACCAGTATTTTCTGGTTTCAGTAGGTCAGGTGGTTTCAGTAGTCAGGTTCCTGAGATATATTGTTTCATTAATTAAATGTTTTGTCCGAACAATTAGAAATCAATATCTTATGAATTTATTTAGGAGAATATCATGAAACCTACCAAGATAAACGTCATATACTACTTTGTAGCTCATTAAAATCGCTTTGATTTGAGTGCAAATAGTCTTTGTACGTCGAATGGTTTTGAAATGCAGATTTCTCAAAATAAATTACTGATTTTTCAGTGCATTTTTAATGAAATGTTGCTATTTAAACAGCTTTATATCGGGAACTATTGAATGTAAATAGCTCTATTAGGGCTCATATTTTAGCAAAACTACTCTATTTTAAATTATATTCTCTCTTATGGTAAGTTTAAAGATATAGAGCTCCAAATGAAAAAATAATTTTTTAAATGATTTTGAACAGCCACATTTTTTATTACTCCTACCTATATTTTGCAGAGTCATATATTTTGACTAATTATTATAAATAGTTTTCATTAAATTAATAAAAACTTGGGGTGGTTTAGGTAAACTCAAAAGAAAACATTCCATTCAAACGGATAATAATACATCCTGATTCTTTCACGGATCATAATATATTATCTTTTATTTTATATATTATGTTCGTTATAATTTATTATAGTCCATTTTATGTACTGGACATATCCCAATTACTACACTGTTTTATAATATGTTCATAATTAGTTGATTACATTATCAAATTATGGCTCCGAGCTAATAATAACTCTTTAATATTACCAAAAATGTTCCACTGCTATGGTTAATAAATAAACTTTTAAGAGATAATTTTACCTGCTACATCAAATATATACAGCAGCCACTAAATGAAGGGGAAAATTGAGGGCCCTATAAAACGAACGGGCACGCCGTAACAAAGACTCGTTAGGAAGTGTAAAGCTTCATTATCGATGTATCGAAGTTGTTTTTTATTCGATTCGATGGGGGTTAGTGGGACTACTCAGGTATTTACGGCCTCTAAACACATTTCCATTTAAATATATTACGTCCCTTGTAAAGGAGCCGTTAAGATAGTTTAAAAGTCAGTATAGTTCACTTAAAATTATTTATATTATAAACACGATATAAATTATCTTAAAAATCATTGTATAATTTCTTTTTTTTAATTAGAATTGGTCAAAAGAGTTCATTTTAACTTGAATAAACGTTAAAAGTAACTATTAACTTTCTTTAATTAATAACTGTTATTTTTGGCCTCTATGGTTTTTCATTATATCATTGACATTTTTTAATAGAGCAGACATAAAATGTATACAGTTTCAGGTATTGACAAATAATAGATTTGCAAAATAGAACCCAGTACATATCTAGGATTTTGAATATACAGTGAAGTATAGTAATGAAAACAAAATAACAGCTACATTGGATAAAATTTAGAGTCGAAATTATTCGTTGCTCGTTTTAAAAAAGAAATTTATTAAAAATGGATATCAGCAATACTTTTCCTTAATATTTTTATAATATTTTGTTTAGGTGAAAGTAGAAATCTAACTATTCTTTTTTTCTAGAATCTACAAACACTCACTTCGTGTGCAGATTTTAAATTTGCATCTTAGGAAGAAGGGTTGAAATGTACTTGAAAAAAAATAAGAGATTAAAAATTAAACTATTTCCAATATGTATATATTCAGTTTCATGTTTTTTTTCCTCTAAGAAAATAACCAATGCCATCACAGAAATAATGAATAAAATTGTGACAAAGCCTGTTAATAATATTAAACCTGGTTTTATTAAGTCATTGTAGCAGAGGAATATTATGCCACGGTGGTTTATATTCCTAATGACTATAGCTGATGACTATACCTCTGGCCAATTAAAATAGATGGCGTTGATGTTGCCTAATAGCTCTACCCGATATGTACCCCCCACAGCCCACAGCCGGCTTCAGTATTATCTTAGCACACAGAACTAATTTATTACTGTCTAGTCTGAATAATTAGCAAAATTATTTACATTTAACATTAATTTTATAATAAAATCACAAACGTAGTATTATTAAATGGATTGTAGATATTATGATGATTTATGCAACATTGATATAAGAAGCAACAATTTTTAATTCGAAATTTAAATATTTGAAATATCTATATATATAAAAGGAATTGGTCGAATCTTTGTCTACAATAAACTTTTGAATTACTGAACCGATTTACGTGTTGTTTTTTTTTTTTTCAAAATGTTCCCTGTTGCCAAAGATACTGAATTTCCCTATCGCTCAAGTAGAAAAAATGTTATGAACAAAACTAAACATTTTTACTTTGTAGATCAGAAAGTAAATGTTTTTTCTCGATTATTATAGACAAATCGTTTCTCTCTTTTAGAGTAATAAGAAAAAAAGTATCACAGATTCCATTAAACGATATTATATTCTCAAAAAAATATATAAACATAATGTTGCTTAGGGTCAAGTAGGTTAAGAAAAAATTTTTTTTTAGGAAAAACCAAATCATATTCTTTTTGAGTGTTGCCTCAAACTCTTTTATACCATTTTAAAAAAAAAAATTAAATTAGAAATCTATTTAATCGTTCATAACGCCGATGCATTTTATTGTATATAATTAATTTTAACTAAATACGATATTTTATATGAATTGGAAGCAATGCCGGGTCAGCTAGTGTAATGTAAAAAAAATCAGAAACAAAGATAATCGTAAGGCAAAATTATTTCCAGTTTTTATGTTTTACAGAATTTCTTAGGTCACTTATATTTTTAAAAAAGTAACAAATTAAAATAAAAGGGAAGCAAAAAACCCGGGAGCCCAGCTGGGAAGGTGAAAATGAATATTTTTATTGAAAACTGTATTACATACAAATACAAAAGACATCTATCTTGTTATGATCTTAACTTAAAAATGAATTATATTTCAAAATACAAACGTTATTTAAAATTTTCTTAAGTGTATGGAATTGACTTGGTACATACATGCTTACGATAATTTGACAGTATAGTGGGGTTGGCAGAAACTCGGGAAGAATTTGTCGATACACATTACCATCCTTAATAAGAACACTATCTGTTTTCCATTATATTTATATATTGACATTAACAATAAATTTTATTAATTTTCTCTTCCAACCCAACGTATCTTTCCTCTTTTTTAACATAAAGCGATCCAAATTAAAATACAAAAAATAAATTATAACAATTTTAAATAAATAACAATATAAACAAGTAATATATATGCAATGAAATAATTGTAGGAGCAGTGATAGATATAAATGAAACATTAACAAATAGATTTAAAAATATGTATACATTATAAATATTAAAACGATATACAAAAATAATAAAATAACAAATACAATATGCAATATATGCATGTCATCCTTCATGGATTATTTTATTCTTATCTATCATACATAAAACATAGAAACTAAAAATAAATACAGAAATTTATTCATATTTATTTATATAGCCTAAATAAAATTTCTCGATCCATTTCTAATTAGCTGTCGAGTCCAAGGGATATTGCTTCTTGTAATTAATATTCTTTCCAGAAATTTCAACTTGAGAATCTTACATGGAAATAATAAATAACAAAAAAACTTCCAATTTAAAAAAGATTTAATTGTTCGGAGTTAACTCTGATTCCTGTGTATTTATCATCATAAAAATGTTTTTTCATTTCCTCTGAATAGGAATTAATATCCATAGAAATCGATTTAGATGACTGGAGCCATCTTCCGAAGCTTTTTGTCCATCAAAGTTTTTTTTTTATTCTCGTAAGAAGTGGTCTAGACGTCTTTTAAAAAAACGCTGGTATGCGACAGGAGATGATGCAGAAATTCATATCTAAGCTCAAGCAATTTTTACAAATAGCCATGATTTTTTTGACAGGTATTCACGAAGAAGCCAATTTTCATTTTTTTTTTTCCTTGTTGATCTTATAAGTGGCACCCTAATTTTCGATAAATCGCTCTTGCATTTTGTTTGGACTTCATTAATTTGACTGAATTATTGACGAGTAGCAAAAAATATATAACATGATATATATATATTAAAAAAATGTAGTTGTTTGAAAGAGATTAATAACTGTTGACACTTATGTATATGAATACTTTATTTATAAAAAGAGACGATTAAACTTATTTAAAAAATTCTTATATTATTTATTTTTTTTTTTATACAAACAAATAGTTAAAATAAAAATTTATTTGTGGTAAAGAAGTAATATAAAATGTTTGCATGTCCATTGACTAAAGGTGTTATTTTCATGAAGGAAAAATTTAGTAAAATGAGCTATAAATGTATTTATATATTGTTTTTATAAATTTATAATTTAATATACTGTTTGAGACTGGTCACTTATAATAAAAAATATCCATATAGTTACAGCATGTATTATTTTCAACGTTTCGGCCTCTTTGGCCCTTCTTAAGGATAATTTATTTATATCATTACAGTTTTTACAAAGTTATTGAAAAATTACAGTCTATTCTGTCAAAAATATTCTTTAGGCCACTAACCTATTTTTATACTCTATTTCACTTGTTTAATTTCATTCAATTTGCATTATCTATTACAATCTTATCATTTTTTTAAACGAAAATAAAGTTATATTTTTGACAAAGGCAGAACATCCTGTTACTTTTCAAGTTTTAAAAAATTCCACCTTTTGAGACTATGTAGATATTTTCTATTATGATTGATGTTTTTTTTTTTTTCTGTTTCGTAACTTCAGCCAACGGAAAAAATAAAGTACAAGATTGTACAAGTAGTATACAGATTGTAGACAGTTTAAATTTTTTGTTTCAGTACTATTTCATATTTTTTAAATTACAAAACATTATTTATAGATAAATATTGCTATCTGTCACAATTTTGTTGGGCAATAGGTAACATAAAAATAAAAACAAATACATAAAAAATGTTTTTTTAAAATTTATTTATTGCTATTTACAACTCTACATTATAATACATTTAGTAAATTTGTTCTCAGTTAAATTGGAGTGTTACAGGCGTGTAGAGAAACAACCCATTGGTAGCACTCTAATGACGTTTTACATTAGCAGGTCTCGTGGCCATATTCTTTTCAGGTGCCTCGGAAGATTGTCAGGAATGGAAGAGGAAGCAAGGTTAGAAACTAGTGGGTTTTGGTAGTTAGGGAGTTTATAATGGAAGGAGTGATATCTGGTTCGGGCTAGATCAATTACATATGGAACATCAAGGTCTTTGTATATGATTTTATTTGTGACAAAGTAAGGAGCATTGAGGATTTTATGAAGGATTGTGGATTGCAATGATTGGATAGGAATTCGAAGGTTTAGTGGAGTCACAAAGGTCAAATCCTTATGTACAGATTGGCCTTATTAAAGTCATATAGATCAGTCTTTTGTAATGAATTGGAAGTTTAGACCGTTTGTCCAGTAAGTGCTGTAAAAGTCGAAATCGACGTGCAGTTTCCAGGAAGTTATTGTGAGGATTCCAGGTTAGTCGTTTGTCCGTGGTAGGTTTACGAGAAAGGGTAAAGGTGATTTGATGGGATTTACATAAAAATAAATAATGACTAGTCACAATTTCATTTTTTATTTTGTTATTTGCTTATTTTTATTGACATAGGAAGCTTTCGAAATCAAATACCACATTCATTTCTATTGAGATTATTCTAGAATTTATTGTTCTGTATAAAGGTATATGTTATTTATTTTTTGGTAGTATATTTTAATTTTAACCTATTATTCAGATTCGTTACCTTAGAGAGTTATTTAATATTTTTATTAACCTATATTAGAAAAGTGGATCTCGGTGTCCAACACCACATTTGTCTCTATTAAACACTTAGTCTCTATTAAACACCTCTATAAAACATTTAGTATGCTAAAATAATTATTTTAAAATTTGTCAAGCAAATTAATTATACAAACTAATTTTTTCTCTATTTAATAAAACGTCATTTATTGGAATATTTATTCGTCGGCTGAATTTATTAATTTAAATTTATCAATAGGATTTAATTCATCTTGTATATTATATAGGAGCCAATTTATTTTATGATTTAACTAACTTCTAAAAGGAGTAACATCCTCACTGAATCCTACTAGTTCAAGAGCCCAAGAGAAAAAAAAAAGGGATTTTACCCAGCTTTTTGATTAATTTAATGAAATGTACGTGTATAGTTACGAGTCAAAATAGATGAATATGCAAACCAAAGTTAGGGAGAATAAAAAACTGCAAATGAATTAGGAGCTTTCCGAAAAATACTAACAACACTAGAAACCTAATTGAACATCATTTAAAAAGTAAATTAAAAAAAATTATAGTATTTCCATTCAATACTTCATGAAATATATATTTTTTAAAAAGCAACATTCCATCAAAAATGTTCTTAAAAATCAGTAGTTAGTGAATTTATTTTGAATAATCTATATCTCAAGAATCATCAGACGTACGAACGTCTAGTAGCATTCATACTATAGCTAGTTTAATGGGCAATAAAGTACTTTATGACGTATATCTTCGTAAGTGTAGTAGTTTTCACGATATTTTCCTAAATAAATTCACAAGATGTTGATCTCTAATTGTTCGGACAAAACGATTGATTTATGAAAAACTATATCTCGAAGACCTTTAGCCACACAGATACCTACCAGGACTCAAATTAAAGTTAGTTTAATGTTAAATGTAAAATAGTTTATAAGGTTTATCTATATAGTGTTTTCATGATATATGCTAAACTAAATTGATTTCTAATTGTTCTGACAAAATTTTATATGTAAAATTAATATTCGTATGCAAATAAAAACACGACTTCTTCGAATATGAACCTTATAAAAGAGAGAGAAATACTTTATTCATATATGCTGCCCAAATACATCGGGTTGCTACATACGCAGCATACTTATTAATCCGTAATCGGACATATATAAATTACATATAATTACATGGTATAATAAAATAATAAAAAACAGTTTTTTTTTCCCCTACAGTTTCCTTTTATAATCAATTTCAGTTTATACGCAATATATTCAGTTTATAATACATTGAACTAACTTTAATTTGAGTCCTGGTAGACATCTATACGGCTAATGTTTGATGAGATAGTTTTTCATAAATCATAAATTTTATCCGAACAACTATAAATCAATATCTTGTGAATTTAATTTGGTAAATATGATGAAAACTACTACTCCTACGATAATAAACGTCATGAACTACTAGTAATCTAATCCTCTTTTATCCTGACGATGTCTTAATAGGTTAAATGTTGGCCGGTTGACTCATGACTGACATTTCAGAAACTTGAGATATTGTTTTGGAATCTATCAATAATACTCTATAAATAATTTTTTATATAATTATTTATTTAAAACTAATGTTGTTTTTTCTTTTCCAGGTAAGACTCTCGAAGTGGTTCCTGGTCCTCCCACCTGACCGTAAGTTATATCCCTAGGCTCCTCTAGGAGACAGTCAAGTTAATACCGCCCCGCCCTCGCTATTGGATAGTCGCGGACATAACGGACATGAGATCGGGTGGTCATAAATAAAGACAGTGACCCCTACGAGAGAGACTATTAACTATCAAAGATTAGCGACGCCATTGCTTTGTTCCCAGCCCGTGACTTGAGGCTCCTGTCAACTTTTATTTTTACCAGATCTCATCTGGATGCTCCTCTTCTCACCGTGAGCTTGCTGGGAAGGAATGTTCCGATACCTCGTCGAAGGGAATTGCTCTTCGGCCAAGCAAAATTCATTGCTTCTTGCCGAAATATTGGACTTCCGAAGTTTTCTCTTTCTCATTTCAGGCCTAAAATTTATGAAATTTATTTTAAAAAAAAAATAAATTAAATTAAATTACTATATTTTAAAATACCTTGGATTGACACTGGATAAACGACTGACCTGGGTCTATATAAAATAAACAAGACAAAAACGTAACTTAGAAGTCAAATTATTTCTTAATCTTTATATTAACTAAAGGTTTCATTAAACCTTCGAATTCCTCTAGGCTCCAATCCTTACAATCCTAAATTCTTAATGCAGTTCTTAATTCACCTTACTTTGTCATAAATAAAATGACCCATAAAGACCATATCTAACCAATCTAGAAGATATCTATTCATCCCATTCTAATTTAGAAATGTTATTAGACTACTACTAATGGGTAGTTTTTCTACATGTTTGTATCATACCATTTTAATATAACATCACATTTATTAGATGTATTTATATGTAAATACAGTTGTAAATTTCAACAAATAAATAAAAAAAAATTAATTATTAAAATAACCACCAGCAGAATTATTTTAAAAAATAGTAATAAATCTTCACACCGTAATCGGTGTCCTAATGGACCTACTGTGCATAAATATACCCATAAGCCAAAAAACCTAATTTACTGAAACTCAAAAATTTCAATCTAAAGTATTAAGTCTTGTTTGTTTCTCAACTGACACAAAGATATATTGCACGCTTAAAACCTCTAATTCGTGGACTATACGTGGATTAGAGACCTCCTAAATTAATTTCCAAATTTCAATAATTCTGGAAAGATATCATTGTTGATGGCCTTTACCTTTCTTCAGTGTAACATGATAACTGGAAAAAGTTGTGTTAAATTGAGAAATATTTCCTTCTTCTATCATATTTAAACGATATTACATTTAACATGATTGAGAGTGTTAATAAGTCAGATAAATGTAGAATTATTTTTATTAATGTTGTTTTTGTGGTTTTTCAACTCTAATAAAGTAATGGATAAAAATAATAATAATATAATAGAAAATAATATAGTTCTTCTCCCACGACGAACAAGTGTGGTGGAAGAAAAATGATTTAACGAAAATTTTATTATATCGAATTTTTTTTTTTTTTATATATTTTATTTATTGTTATTTACCACTGTATAAAAATATATACAACAAGTAAATTTGCTGTAGGTGACAGTGACATGATACAAACATGTGGAGAATTTACCCATTGATAGAACTTCAATAACATTTTTAGACGATATCTCTAGGCCATCTTCTTTTTAGTCGCCTAGGAGGATTATTAGGTAATGAAGGAAAAGTCAAGTGGATTTGGGTGGTTGGGAAGTTTATGATGGAAGGATCGGTATCTGGTTCTGGCCAAATCGGCAACATATGAGACATTGAGGTCCTGATGGATGACTTGATTCGTGACAAAGTAGCATAAGAAGGAAAATAAGGATTTTGGACTGTAGGGATTGGATTCGGGAGGAATCCGATGGTTTAGTTGAGCCTCAAATCTCAACTCTGTATGTCCAGATAGGCCTTATAATAGTCATGTAGATCAGTCTTTAGTAATTAATTGGCCGAAATTAATATCGAAAAGATTACAAAGTTATAACACAAGTGGCACAGAAAATCCGCTACGAGCTATATTTCATTTAATATATAGCATGGCTTTTAAATTAGGCTGCTCACAATAATATACTTTTAATATTTAGCATGTTCTTTTTACATTTAAGAAAACAGAATGCATTTCAGTATATTTTGATAAGCTCATCATTATACCAACGATCTCTATAATCCTCCACGAAAGTTGAAATGGTAGTGACCCCATGACATTTTGACAATTGTTTGTTATAGTTATGACAATGAACAACTTCTTTACTCAATTCAGAAGCAGAGGGATGTCTTTGAGTCATGTTTTGCATTCCACATTAAGGGGTGCGATGCTAAGCTCAGAGTTTCTATAGCAAGAATATTTTATGTTCCCAAAAATATTAATATTGTATATAGGTGCTAATGTTTGTCAGATCTTATTCAAACTTAGTTATCTTTTTATTGTTTATACATTATCATGTTTTATATATATATTTTTTGTATATTGTTATTATTTAATATTTCTTTTTCTTCTATTAAGTCTGTGTAATAGCATGAAGAAATTTTTATTAAATCTCGCTCTTATAGATCTAAATCAAGAATGCACTACAAAACATTAGTATACACTACGATAATCAGACCAATTTCGACATATAGAATTGAGCTCTAGGGCTCTACCAAACCATCAAATTCCTCCCGCATCCAATCCTTACAATCCAAAATCCTACCTAAAATCCTTGATGCTCCTTATTACGTTACAAATAAACTCATCCACCAAAATCTCAACATTCCATTCGTTGCAGATTTGCCCCAAAACAAATATACGTCTTTTCATTCCAAACTCCTTACCCATCCTAACCCATTAATTCTTAATCTCTCATCCTTAACAATCCCTGATAATCCTCCGAGACAAGAAGAAGATGGCCACGGGACCTTCTAATTTAAATTAATGCTTGAAGTACCACAAGTGGGTGATTCCTTCCCACAATTTTCAAGTGTAAATGAAACATACATCATATTTACTTATTGTATTTATTATTTGTACAGTTGTAATTTTTTATCACATTAAATAAATAAAATCATGAATGCTTGTATTATTATAATCAAATGAAAAAATCATCATCAGTAATGTAGCTCGCTATGGGTCATTATTATTTTCAATTCTTTATCCAATTTCATTCTTACTGCTACCTGTTGATTCTCCTACTCCTAGTGACAAAGTTAGGTTAGCTTTCTCGTGGATACTTGGTCTTTAGAGTCCATAATTAATATTTAAGCTTGTTCTTCTTTTCCTCTAGGATAGTGTGCCAAGCAAGTTGTTTGTTTTGAAAAGGCGTTTGGAAACAGCCTGGTCATCAACGCCCGTTGGTTGTTGGTTTTGGTAAGGTTTAGTTGTTCCAGAAATTATCCCTGCATGCCCGTGGGCATCCGCACCAGTGGTACTGGTTGGGGTTTAAAATATTATTCGACTAAGCAATTATAATTCGTTTAATATTAGATTGTAACGGTAGTGGTGAAAGGAAAATGCAAAGTAGATAAGCGTTTTTTTCAATATTAAAAATAAAGTAAGATAAATAAATAATTATAATAATTAAAGACTGATTATTAAGTCTTATGGATGAATTTGATTACTCTTTTACTGATTACGGATTCGTCGTTTCTCAGCGCCATTGGAACATTTGTTGGTATCCCTAACTGGTTCAGTGTTATTTTGTAATCATTGCATTCTTCAAAAATGTGTTTGACAGTTAGATTACTATGAAATTTCGAAAATTTGGAGGGGCTTCTCCTGTTATGAGGAATCATAATGTGGCAATAAACCATAATAACCATAATCATAAACCAGCAAACTTTTATTTATGCATTCCATTAAATGGCAAGCAAGTTCCTGTCAAGCAAGTAGTGTAATTTGTTTTAGGTAATCGTGTTTCATCATTCTCGATAATGTTTTATGACTTTCAACATTAGTTTTTTTTCTAAAATATTCAGCTTTCTTTCAGTATATTATACGACTATATTGTTACTCTTATTTCTGAAAATGTGTTAACGACCCGAAACTATTGAAACATAGCAAACGACTGAACGAATGTTTCAATCAGACCGCTCTGACGAAGCCAAGCAAAGTGGGGTGAAACGTTGTTGAACAATAAATAGTTTTTTTTTACTATTTTGATACCTCTATTAACCGTCACCCAGACTATCTTCCTAGAATCTACTTCATACGATCAACTACCTTCTTCCAATATTATTTTTACATTGTTTTTCTGATTTTAATTAAAATCGTAAGAGCCGTTTTTTGATAAAATCCTCAATAAGTGCAAAATCAATCATGTAAAGTGGCTCTAAGTCAGTCAAATATAGCGAAAAATTGTCATATTCCAGGCATATTCCCATCAAAATATGTAATATCAGTTTCGTTTTGAGGCAATGTTGTTTACTCACACAAAGACACGCGCATTATGACCAAGTATTAATGACTTAATAAATAAAACCCTAATGACTTAGGGGACCTCAAAAGGTGTATTTTCGTCGAAACTCGAATTCAAAATTTTGCACCATTGCAAAAAAAAAAACCTTTTTTAAAAATTAAATATTCAGTATTCCTTTTGTATCCAATCTTTACAATCCAAAATCCTCAATGCTCCTTATTTTGTTACTAATAAAACCATCCATAAAGACCTAAATGTTACCTTACTTAACCGATCTAGCCCGAACCCGATATTATTCCTTCCACAATAAACTCCCTAACCACCCAAACCCACTAGTTTCTAACCTTGCTTCCTCTTCCATTCCTGGCAATCCTCTGAGGCGTCTGAAAAGAAGATGGCCTCGTGACCTTATATTGTAAACTGTTTTTAGAGTTCTACTACTGGGTAGTTTCTCTACATCCTGTATCATATTATTATGTCATTATGATCAAATTTACTTGTATTTTTATACAGTTGTAAATATCAATAAATAAATAAAAAAAAAATCAGTAATTAATTTCATATGTCTATAATTTGGTACTTAAATAACTAACAGTTTATAGACCTAATTTTATAGATAATTAATAGAGTCCTATAAATTAGTAGTGGGGTATAAAATTAATGAAGAGAACGAGACGATCCAGCAATGATCCCACTCCTCCTCCCTCCCTTGTAGTGCCATCTAGATCTTGTACTAATCAAGAAACAGCCTTGGCAAGATGAATTTCAGATGAGTCTAATTTAATTTCTGTTAGGGTTAGAGTTTCTCCCTCCCTGCAACTTATTTCCAATCAAATTTCCCGACGGCTCCAGTTTCCTCTAAGATCATTTCTCAAATTGTGATGTTTTAATTTCCATTGTATTAAGCTACCAAAGGCTCTTGTAGATCTCAAATTCTTAAAGGATCGTAAATAGAATCGGTTTAAATTGATCTGAGTTCTTGTGCGATACGAATAAACTCACAGATAATTAAATACTCTCTTATAAGAATAGAGCTAGAAATATTTTTAGAAAATTATAGCTCTACACGAACAGATTACACCCAGAAAAACACCTTATCTAAGTATCTAAGTGTATAAACTTAAAAACTCGTAATGCACCAATTCATAAATTAAATCAGTTGTTTTGGTGAGCCATACATGTGATAATCTTCATTATATTAATTAAATATTATTTTTATCTTTACTCTCCTTAGTTTATTTAAAATTTTAGTATTCTTTATACCTCAACCTTTGTATTTTTTATATCATTATTTCACTTTTACATTGACTCTACTTTCTTTCTTTTTATATTCAGCCCTGATAAAGACCTACCCCCACCTCGTGTGGGCATCTCTAATAGCTTTAGGGTTAACACAAGGAGACCCATTATCACCAGTACTGTTCAAACTCTCCCTAGAAGTTGGCATTAGAAAAATAAGGACAAACCCGGGAGGTACCATTTACAATAGGCTCACACACCGATTATGCGGATGATGTAGTCATCACAGTGAGAACCAAAACAACACTGGACGGTGCTGTAGAAGAATTCAAGAGAGCAGCACAGGAGTTAGGACTTAATATATATAGTGAAAAGACTAAATATATGAAAACCTCTAGACAGACCGGGGAGAGAAGAGATATTGTCGACGTGGGGGAAAACATGTTTCACAGATGCAGTACTTTCAAGTACATGGGAAGAGTAGTGACGGAGAACAATAATTTAGAAGTAGAAATTAAGGTCAGAATGGTAGCAGGAACCAGATGTTTTTATGCCCTGCAAAAAGCTCTCCGATACAAAAGTCTTTCCAGGAAGAGACATAGATGTGTTTTTACAAAACAGTAATTAGACCAGTGGTAATGTATGGCTGTTAGACATGGAATCTAACCAAGGAAAATAGAAGAGCTCTACTGGTTTGGGAGAGAAGAGTCCTGAGAAAGATCTTTGGAGCCGTTAAAGAGGAGCACAGGCGGAGAATCAGTAGCAATGACGAAATAAAGGAATTGTATGGAGAGCCTGATATCCTCTGTGTTATTAAGAAAAGCAGGCTACGATGGTTAGGACATGTAGAAAGGATGGAGCCCTGCAGGCTACCTAAAAGGATGCTAAATAGTGCACCAGGAGGAAAAAGGAAAAGGGGCAGACCCAGGCGCCGGTGGCTGGATGTTTTGAGAGGAATGGGAACTGAAAATTGAAAGATTCTCGCTGGAGACCGAGAGGCATGGGGAAGAATGCTGGCAGAGGCCAAGATCCTATAAGGACTGTAGCGCCCAACGGTGAGTGAGGGAGTGAAAGACCTACACAGTGGGTCGAAACGTCGCCTATGAACAAATAGTTGAGAATTTTTTTTTTTCGTCTTGACCGCAGCCCTGACCATCTCCTCCATATACTCTCTGTCAATCATTAATATATTTATAATTATTAATGACTTTTAAATAGTTGATCACAGATGGATATGAGAAGATCGTCCGGAGTGTGGTCAGCAAAGATACATAAATAAGCAGAACTTATTTAATTGTGTATCTTTGTTGACTGCACCTCAAGCATCTTCTCCTCATTAAAACATTTTAATGTTTAGTCGCTAAAATAATCAATTCTGACATTTTTACTAAATTTAAAATCTATAAGATTTACTTTTATACGTTGAATATACTTCATTATTTACTTATTGATGAGTATTACATTATTTATTTATATTTTTATCTAATTAATCTTATTTTATGGTGCATTAATTACAGATTGTCATCATCTGAACCATATTATATCTCATGCAACAGTAGCATTGGATTAGCTAGAAAATAAGAAAGTATGAGATCATCCCCATAGAATTTTTTTTTATTTTAATATTTCTTCATACAACGGTATTAAAATATACACAACAATCAAATTTGATTTTAGTTATACAATGACATAATACACACTGTGGAGAAACAAAACTCCAATAACATTTCTAGGTGAGAAGATCCCTTATCTTTTCAAACGCCTGGTAGAATTATCAGTCAATGAAGGAGAAGGAAGGTTTGAAACAATTGGGTTTGGGTGGTTAGGAAATTTTTTCATGGAATCGGCGAAATATGGAACCTTAAGGTCTGAAGATTTGGGTCCTTAATGCTTACGGATTTACGAAGGATTTTAGATTGTAAGGATCGGATTTGGAAGGAATTCAATTGTTTAGTGGAACCCCAACGCTCAACTCCGTAAGTCCAGGCAGGCCTTATTATAGTTATATGAATGAATCTTTTGTAATTTGTTGGCCGTTTAGACCGTTTGTTTAGTGAGTGCAGTAATAGTCGGAATGGACAAGCAGTTTCCTGTCTTTTCAGAGAAAAAAATAAAAACATTTATAAATAGTATTTATGAAAATCCAGCTGCGTAAAAAAAAATTTAGCTTAGAATTAGAAAAAAAACACAAATATGTTAGTTGCTGTTTAAAGTTTTCTAAAAAGTGAACCAATGTAGCCCACATAAATGGTTTCAAATTATTTTCTGTCCCAAAAAGCACCAGTCGGCCTGAAACAGATTCTCACGGACCTATGACGGTTCGTGGATATAATATATTTATTTACCCTTCACTTGTTCTGTTGAGACTAAAGAAAAAAAAAACCTGCCGAACTGATCTGAATATAAGAGGTTTTTTTTTTCCTGACCGAGTATGGTACGCCATGGAGTAGCTGGCAACGGTAGGCTGGATTGAGAATGGAATTAATGAAGTGAAGAGTCCGGTAGCCATCTTTATAAGTGCACACACTCGCACACAAGCACACCTGCGAACCGGTTTCGGCGGGACAATTAAAGCGGGAACAGCCGGGTCATTATGTCGTGTTGCCGCCGTTTCGCTGTCCTCTCTTGTCTTCATTATACCGGGCATTCAAATCTCAGTGTCCGCCTTACTTCTCTCTTGTTAGTCTCATCCAACTATACATGTCTGTCTGATAGCAGCCCTTCACTCGAAGCCTAACTGTAACTGTAAATACACCATACGATTACATTATGAAGTTAATTATACGATGAGGAGCGGTGATGCCTCAGTGTAAGGAATATGCACATGGAAGTTAATTTTGTCCGCTATACCGAGGTTTTCGACAAGAAGGGTTTGATATAAAAGGACTGAAATAAGATATTTATATCCACTCAGCAGCCATACATCACAAACAATAATGATGAGTTGGATTACCGTGGAATACACCTGAGGAAAATATGGTTGGGGTGCGGTAAGTGAAGAACACAAATAAGTAAAATCTTTATTACTGCCTATGTTTCGGCCAAAATATTAGGCCTTCATCAGGGCTAAGAACAAAAAACAAGATAACAACCATAATGATTAAATGGAAGTACAAAATAACAAGAAACTTAAGAAGAATCATTTAAAACTATCTACAAATTTGTTATTCTACTTACGTATTTAATAAAATATTAATAAATATCATATAGTAAATATGTCAAACAATTTCCTGAAAAGAAGTTAAAAATAAAGCGGTTTCCTAACTTAGCTTAAATATTGTAAATTTTATTTGGAGTTCCACCCATTTATATGATTGAACTTTCAGATAGGATGAACAGTGATCCATAATTTGGCACAATATATTTCCTAGGTGTCAAGTTGATTAAGAAAGGAAAAAAAAATTAATTATTCTAGACACAATTTAAAAAATTGAGGTGCAATCTCCAAAGTACTTTATGAATACTTAACAAAGTGATTCATTTAAGCGGACCTAACGGGGGGGGGGGGGGAGGTTGAAAAGTTTGAAATACGTCGGACTAACTACGACAAGTTTAAAATTTATCTCAGCATACGTGGAGATAGTGGCATAACATTCATGGAAGAAAATTTAATTATTTAAAAAAAAATTGGACATACTAGTCTGTTTTAGTTTAAATAAAACACTTTCGTCCAAATTGTGGAAAAATTCGATTAAATTTTATAATTTAGCTCTGCTCTACCTCTTATCCGTGGGGGTAGAGTGGGCTCAGGGATCCCCGGTTCGATAGTGTAATTATTGTATATAAGAGTGTAAATGATACTTTTGATTATTTTATTTATTTTTTTTTCATTTAAATAGTTTTATTATGTTCATTTTATTCATTTTTCTGTTTGTATGTATTTTGAGAGTGATTTTATTTATTTTTTTCACTTTTATTTATTTATTTTTATTCTTATATTATTTTATTTTAGCATGAATGTAATCAGTTATTACTTATAGCCCAACAACTTTTTGGCAGTTTGTGATATTCACTAATAAATTTAAAAAAATTATAATTGATTAATAGAATTGAAACTTTAAAATAGTTTTAGAAAGCTAAACTCTTAAAGAGTGGTATAAATGTTGAAATATCAGTTTATAAATTTCATAGAAAAAAAAAAAGAAAGGCTTACTTTATTAAATTATTGTTATTCAAAATTAATTTTCTAATATGCCTTTCACATTCGTACCAATGAATTGAAGAACATAAATAAATATTAAAAATTTTAATTTCTCCAGTCTTGTTTATATACGAACAAGTTTTTATACCTGCACTAACCTGTGCAACTGAAAGTTAGCATGGAATCAAAAAACTCAAAATCCATATACAAGCCACAGAGATGAAATTGTTGAGGAAAGCTCTCGAAATAACTAGATTTAATGAATGAGAAATATAAGAATTGGAAAAGAAACAGCTTTTAGAAAATATTTGACAAGGTTCGGCCAGGTGGAAAGAATTCCGATGGAGACCCAAAAAATATTCCGGTGGCTAAGACAGAAGGAAAAGGACCACGCTGACTACCGAGGAATAGGTAGGATGACCTTGTATTGGATCTGGTAAGAAACGGAGGAATCAGCCTTAGTGTAAAGTAAAGAAAATGTACAGATAGAAAGGTATTTAAGATTGTACCCTGGCTGCCCCAACAAGGTAGGCTTGGTTAAAGAAGAAGACAAAAATAAGAGTGTAGAAAATAAATAAATATAATAAAATAGATATAAGTATTTTAAGCAATGATTTCATAAACGTAAAAGTAATAACGATGTTGCCATTAGATCGGATTGTAATATACCTTTGTTTTTAAATACCTTGCAACATCGTGCAAATCTGTGTAAAATTCCAGGCTCTAGTTTTAAAACTAATTTGAAGAAAACCGTAAGAGTTAGGTTGGCCAAATTTCTAGCAAGAAACAGTTTGTTTTTCGAAATAAAATTTACCAGGTTTTTGGAGGTGTAGGGTATAAGTCTGAGCTCGATTTTAGTGAAAAATAAGATTTATCTCAATAGCAGTCTTTGTTTAGGTTTCTTTATACTAGTAAAATACTTTTTTCAATCTTATATTAATTTTATTATCTCAAACAAAAAATCAGTACATAATACCATGAATGGTTGGGTTTAGACTGAGTCCCCTTCACTTGATGGCCACGTTCCTTATAGTAGGAAAACGATATTTTCGTACTAATTTTTTGATAAATTTGCATAATACCTTTTTTCTTTTTCATATATGTCCCACGGGTGGATGGGGATGATCTCAGGATGAGGGGCTGTGAAAATTTGATCTTTTGGAAAGGTGTAGTCTGTATTTTGAGACAGTCTGAAGGTGACATCTATGTATGAAATATAAAACATCTTGTGTATTTCAATTTTTATAATAATTAGGGATGAACTATTTTTATGGGTACAGAATCAAAAAGTGATACGGTTTGATATATAATCCTTAACAAACGCTTAATTGATATATAATCCTTATTTGTCAATACCGTCTGCCACCAATCACATATTATTTATTTCTCGGTAACCAAATGGCGTTCTATTCAGGAAGATCAGCCGGATCGTATGATACTTTCGATATGGAAGGATGATAAGTTGACGATGATGACTTTCCAGGACAAAGTCCAAAGCCGAGGGCGCCATCCTCGGACCTGCATCGATTGTCCACGGCCGTCGGTCACGGTGGCTGTTCCCACGGTAACGAGGCTACCGTGCCTAACCCCTGTATACAGCCGCTCCACACTCGTCTAGTCGTTAGCCTATTCCAAAGGCGAAAAAATGCGGGACCCGCGACAGCCAGGAATGTGGCTCCTGTAAAATGATAGCGATGTCTTCTCCTTATTACTGTGTGTAAGGTTATATCATCTCACTTAGATAAAAAAAATTTCAAGAAGCTCTAAACGTGAGATTGCAGTAAAGTGGCTGTCACAGACACTGTCATCGTCTAAACATTTGTTATCGTTTCTTAATAGTTCGTAGTATTATTTAAATTTCGAGTTTTTCTTTTCTGAGCCCTATGCGGGAGGTTGGCATCATGATGGGGAAAATGGGTTGATGGTAGACTCTTTTTCTTTTTCGTTTGAAGTGGGGGCTGAGGAAATTAGATCTTTTGGAAAGGGGTAGTATTTTGTGTCAGTCTGAACACTTTCAAATTTTTTTTCTCACCTCCTTTATTATAAATAACAATATTAATATATATCTAAATATATATATACGTATCTGGTGGAGGTTACAATATTGACCCAGGGGGTACAAAGTAGGTGGGTACAAAGAATAGGGAGGGCCGCTCCGCTGGGGGAAAATTATTTTCAAATCCAGAAAAATTAATCATAAAAAGTACTATATGTTTTCATAGACGAGAATGAACCTATGGTTATTGTCGTGTAAAAATGTATAACTTTTCTGATAACAATGTTCAATTTTGCTTTTAAAAGTTAAATCTTTGATAGAGAATTTAATTTTTGGAAGGAATATCGAAGAGAAGGTCTTAATAATTTGGATGAAAATGGAGGAATTTAGGAATGTGATGCGTTCGTACCTTATGGTACACTAAAGTGTAATTTAGTGGTTAGTTACACGTTTATTAATTTTTTTATTTTCTATTAAAATAAAACTTGTATATCTGGCAACTCCAATCACATAATTTTGTTTCCCCATTTGTAGGAAATAAATAAATAGTTTAGTTCAACAGTCTATGGAAATACAGGAATATTTATTGCTATTTACAACTGTTTATTATAATACATTTAGTAAATCTGATCTAAGTTAAATTGGAGTGTTACAGGCGCGTAGAGAAACTACCCATTGGTAGCATTCTAATGACATTTTACATTAGCTGGTCTCGTGGCCATCTTCTTTTCAGGCGCCTCGGAGGGTTGTCAGGAATGGAAGAGGATACAAGATTAGAAACTAGGGGGTTTGAGTGGTTAGAGAGTTTATAATGGAAGGAGAGATATCTGGTTTGGGCTAGATCGGTTACATAGGGAACATTAAGGTCTTTATGTATGATTTTATTTGTAACAACGTAAGAAGCATTGAGGAATTTACAAAGGATTTTGGATTGTAAGGATTGAATACGAGAGGAATTCGAAGGTTTAGTGGAGCCCATGCAGATCAGCCTTTTGTAATGTGTTGCAAGTTTAGACTGTTTGTCTAGTAAGTGCTGTAATAGTCGAAATCGACATGCAGTTTCCTGTCTTTTCAGTCTGGTGTGGGGATTCCAGGTTAATCGTTTGTCCAAATTTAGTCAAAGGTAACGGATCTGTTCGACAGGGGTAAGAGTAACATCATTAAATGAAACTGTAGGACAGTCAGTAGGTTTACGACGAAGGGTAAAGATGATTTGATTTGATGGGATTTGTTGGAATTTATCTTAATCCTCCAATGACGACACCAATCTTCGAGGGCTGTGATATGGGATTGGAGATTTTGGGATACAATTAATGGGTTGACTAAAAGTATAAAATGAATTTCTCCCAAGTTACTTGAAAAATATTGTACATTTGTCTTTTGATCTATGATTTAGCAAAATAATATTAATTATCATAAATCAATTAAATAACATAACAAGATTTAATTATGTATGTTTCTGGGATATGCAGCCGAATTCCAAATCTAGCCCACAATTCGCTTGCTTATATTTCCTTCCATGGCCTGCCGAATTTTTAGGCCAAGAACATACATTCCCAATGATGCACGGGACATCCTCTTGCAATAGTGATCTTGATTTTTTTATTAAATGACATGAAATAACCACCTGGAGAATCAACCCATTGATAGAAATCCAATAACATTTCTAAAGGAGATCTTGATGCCATCTTCTATTCAGACGCCTAGGAGGATTGTCAGGTAATGAAGGAGAAGGCAGGTTAGAAACAATTGGGATTGGGTGGTTGGGAAGTTTTTCATGGAAGGATTGGTGTCTGGTTCTGGTCTTGAAGAATGGCTTGATTTGTCACAATGTAACGAGCATTATGGATTTTACGAAGGGTTTTGGACTGTAAGGATTAGATTAAGAGATTAATGCGAAGGTTTAGTGTAGTCCCAAAGCTCAACTCCGTATGTCCAAATAGGACTTATTGTAGTAATGTACATCAGTCTTTTGTAATGGATGGGATGTTAATACCGTTTGTCTAGTAAATGTTGTAATAGAAAACGACGAGTAGGTTTTTTGCAGTCTTGTATTGCATGTCAAGATGTAGTCCTAAGTAAGGGATCTGTTCGGCAGGAATATGTGGAGTATTATTAAATGATACTGTGAGGCAGGCGGGGAATCAAATTTTAATTTATTTCTATCTTGGTAAATACTTTTTTTTCCAACAAGGCATACTTTGGGTATCAATTTTAGTTGATTAATGCCAATATTTAAGTTATCTTAGCTTAAATTCTTATAACATAGAGAAACAACAAATAATTCTATTGTACCTGCTTTCCAGAACAAAATTGATCAATAATATTAACCTTTATTAGATGCTAACTTTTTATACGTGATTATCACTAGGCTGTAGATGGTTACGAAAAATATCTGATCAAATTTCAGTATTGTAACAATAACATTTTGTTAGAAATTATTTATTTTACACATATATGAGATTCAAATAATTATTTTCTTTAAAAATGACAGTCATATAACTGGAGATGTCAATAGTGAATAATCTGAAATGGATCCTTTATTAATAAGCAGAGCTGCCAATTCTCTGAAAATAAATACCCTCTCAGTGTTTTGAAAATACCGGTTTTACTCAACCAATACCCACTACTACAGCCTATAGAGAATCGCGGCACAAAATAATAGTTTTAAGGCGTTAAAAAAAAAAATATTTTTTTCTTTTGAAGCTCCATATCGTCAAACTTATCAACAACACAACAAACCTAATAGAACATCATTTAAAGGAGACTAAATTTAGAAAAATAGCTTTTTAAAAAGCGAACATTTCATAAAAGAATAATCAATAGTTTGTGAATATATTTTAAGAAATATCTCAATGATTATTTAAAGTACAAATGTCTATTAACACTCAGATTAAAGTTAATTTAATATACTATATAGCAGTTTACAATAATTTGGACTTAAAATATATCTCAGGAAGCATAAGACGTACAGATAACTACCAGCACACAAATTAAAGCTAGTTTAATTTAGTTTATTAATCATATCTTCTTAAGGGTTTTAGTTTTCATGCTATTTGCTAAAATATAATGATTTGTAAAAAATATTTCATGTGGAAAATTCAAATTCATATTCGAATATCATGAAAACTACTACCCCAACGAAGATAAATGTAATAAATTACTTTATAGCACATTTAATTAGCTTTAATTTGAGTGCTGTCAGGCATCTTTACATCTAATACTTCCTGAAATATTGTTTTTCCTAAATCCAAAAAGATCTTCCGAACTACTAGAAATAATCATTTTGTCGAATATCATGAAAACTAGAGCTCCTATGAAGATAAACGTAAAAAAATACTTTATAGTGCATTAAAATAGCTTTAATTGGAGTGTTAATAGACATCTGTATGTTGAATGGTAGTTGAGGTATTTCTCAAGATAAATTCACAAACTACTGATTATTTAATTTGTCTGTTATATTGCCATGTAAAAAGTTATATCTTGAGAACTATTGAATATAAATAGCCCTATTGGGGGAAAATTTATTGAAATTTACTTTTAGTAACTTTGCTGCGCATCTGTATGAATGTGATGTTAGATTACGATGGTAGATACAGTGTTATAATGTAAGATACTGACATGCAGAGTATCTACGTATTGGTAGTACTCTACATTAGAAGGTACTTTTCTGGTGCTTCA